>NW_015169978.1:17589-30405 GCF_001447785.1 Gekko japonicus | reverse complement strand
TTCTCCCAGATTAGAGTCCCAGATTAGGACCCCTGGCCTGATCCCACGGGGCCCTTCTTATGTTCCCATGAGCCCAAGGGCTTCCAAACCTCACGACATTGGCATGCAACCTATCCTCTTAACCTAGTAGATTTGTATTTTTGCTCACGTCTTTGATTACGCCTCCGGCATTTGGGTGTACTGCCTCTCTCAATCTTATCCAACTGCTTGCTGTCAAAGGCCCAGTCCAGAGTACTTCATAATTCTTTTTCTTTCAAACGAAATTAACAGGAGGAGGGGCTATCTCGGCAGAAGATATATTTTGCGGACAGAGGACCCCAGCTTTTTATGACCAACAGCCATCTTTCTGAATTCAGTCAAGAGTATTCCGTTTTCTTTTTGGATTCAGTCACCTGGAGTCCTGTGTGCAGTTCCGGAGGCCTCACTCCCAAAAGGATGTGGACAGAATGGGGCAGCTGTAGAGGAGAGCGACGAGGATGATTGGGGGGCCTGGAGACCACGCCCTACAGGGAGAGGCTGAGGGATTTGGGAGTGTTCAGTCTGGAGAACAGGAGGCTAAGGGGGGGACAGGATGGCTCTCTTCGAAGTATCTGAAGAGCTGTCAGAGGAGGGCAGGGAGCTGTTCCTCTTGGCAGCAGAGGTCAGGACTCGCAATAATGTGTTTAAATTAAGGGTGGGAAACTATATTAAGGAAAGCTTTTTTACAGGAAGAGTTCTTCAACAGTGGAATCGGCTGCCTGGGGAGGTGGTGAGCTCCCCCTCACTGGCAGTCAGTAAGCAGCGGCTGGAAAAGCACATTAGGGATGCTCTAGAGCTGATCCTGCATTGAGCAGGGGGGTTGGACTAGATGGCCTCTGTATGGACCCCCTTCCAACTCTGTGATCCCATGATTCTAAATGCAAGACCTTCGTGATCACTGTAATCCCGCCATTGGAAGAACTGCTGTGGGTCCTAACCCCTTCTTCTGTTTCTGCAGAGCACATTCCTAGCCTAGGAGGACCACGCTAGGTCATAAAAGACACGCCGCGGGAAAGAAGGGAAGGGTTAGGATACAAACTGCCAAATCCCATTGCGGATTTTGATCCCCTCCTTGGTTGTTGAAGCAACTGGCAATTTGAACCCTGGAAAGACATCCCCGGGTGTAATTCTTTGGTGTTCATCCCCAAGAAGTGACGGAGCTGCTATCCGGAACTGCCCCCTCAAGGTAAAGGGGGCTGATGCAGAAACGCTGGGGTTCCAAGGTTTCTTGAAACCTACCCTATGGGTCGAGCACTAACAGAATAAAACTACCTAATGTAGCCGCTTCCATATGAACACAGGAACATAAGAGACGCCAATGTTGGATCAGGCCAAAGGCCCATCCAGTCCAACACTCTGTATCACACAGTGGCCAGAAATACCAGTGCCATCAGGAGGTCCACCAGTGGGGCCAGGACATTAGAAGCCCTCCCACTGTTGACCCCCCCCCCCAAGCACCAAGAAGACAGAGCCCCTATCTATACCTTGTGGCTAATAGCCACTGATGGACCTCTGCTCCATATGCTTATCTAATTCCCTTTTGAAGCCGTCCATGCTTGTAGCTGCCACCACTTCCATGGGTCCCGACCTTGCTTAACAGGCAGGCACAGATCACCCCGAGGCCCACAAGCAACTTCCATAACTGCTGCCCTCCTTCTGAGAGATCCCACACCCATTATATCGTGGCACAGGTATTTCTGCATCTGCACGACAACATTAGCGACGTGAGTTCCTAGCGCCGGACTTCCTGCAATAGAACTTTCCCGATGCTCACAACATCAGGGTGGGCCGGGGGAGAGTTCCCAGAAACTGCATCGTCAGGGGGGGGGTTCACAAAACTGCAGAACTGGCCGTGAGCGTAGGATTGAACCCATATCTTTTTTGCTGCAGAAGTGAAGGGGCTCACCTCCGCCAGGCACGAACGTTCTTTACCTAGAGATGTAAAATTTCTGGAAATTTTGAAGCTTGGGGGGAAAAACTGGTTTCCCCCGGGGGTTTTCGGGGGGGGGGGGGACGGAAATTTTTGGAAAAATTGGAAAAAAACGCAAACTTAGCCATTTTTTTTTAAAGTTTAAATGTAATATGGGGTGTTTTGAGCATGCGCAAAGATCGCCATTCTGTGAATGGCTGCCTATGCGCATGCTCAAACTGAGTTTTTAAAAAAAAAAGCCGACGCATGCAGCGTGTGAGCGGGCATACAGCAATGGGATCCGCAAAATGGAGGTAAGTGTGATCGCGTTTCATCCGGCATAAACTGCACCGGATCCAACCGGTACAGTTTATGCCGGCTGAAACGCCGCGTCTGAACGCACCCTCTGTGTCACACAGTGGCCAGAAATACCAGGTGCCATCAGGAGGTCCACCAGTGGGGCCAGGACATTAGAAGCCCTCCCACTGTTGACCCCCCGCCCCCCGCACCAGGAAGACAGAGCATCACTTGCCCCAGAGTCCCTATCTATACCTTGTGGCTAATAGCCACCGGTGGACCTCTGCTCCATATGCCTATCTAATTCCCTTTTGAAGCCGTCCATGCTTGTAGCCGTCACCACTTCCATGGAATTGTTTTCCCCCCCAAATTTTCCCGGTTTCTTTCTGGGCCTTCACATCTCTATCTTTACCTTCTTTGATTTCCATGTTCTTCAGAGGCTGCAAAGCTGTCAGAGAAAGGAGGGGGGAGAGACAAAAAAACACACACAGATTAGTGGCCCCCTAGAGCACAACTCTGAGCAAAATGGGCTAAAGAAGAGGACACTGAGCGACTGGGCTGCTCCGAGCTTCTATCAGATATCATGAACTCCTGCCACACCACACAGCACACACCCCACCCCTAACGAAACAGCCAACTTCAACAAGTGTTCTACCGCTCTCTGGTGGACAGTGGCAACTCCGGCTGCCTTTCTCCCCCCCCCCCCTTCCAGTCCTCTGGAGACACACTTTCCCCCCATGAGTACCTTGTCTCTGTCACCAAACTGGATTGCTCATCTCCTAAGGCCACATACATGCAGCCTTAATTAGGCTGGGGACCCCTCCACGATACTTTCTTCTAAGAGGTCCCTCAGCCTTTAACTCGCCCTCCAAGTACGCATCATCATCATCGAGTGGCTCCTCCTTCACAAGCCCCAAGCTTAAAATTAGGACATCAAAAGAACCTCCCAGTCGAGGCAACTTTAGGTTTCCCTTGCTCGAAAGCCAGCCAAATCTGACTCTAGGCCCATCTCCGTTTCCAAGCCAAAGAGCCAGCGCTGTCCGAAGACGCTTCCGTGGTCATGTGGCCGGCATAACTAAACGCCGAAGCACACAGAACGCTGTTGCCTTCCCACCGAAGTGGTACCTATTTATCTACTTGCCATTTCTTGCGTTCGAACTGCTGGGTTCGCAGGAGCTGGGGCCGGAGACGGGAGCTCACTCCGTCACGCGGCACTGGGGTCTCGAACTGCCGAACTACAGACCTTCTGGTCTGCAGCACAGCATCTTAACCTCTGAGCCACCATGGTTCCCCAAGGCAACCTTAAAGAGCCCTAATAGCCAAGATTAGCGTGATCTCGCTAGAGATTGGAAGGTAGACAGGATTTTGGTACTCGGATAGGGAAGCCATCAAGGCAGACGGGGGCTGCTATGCAGGGGAAGGCAACGGCCAACCACCTGCGCCCGTCTCTTGCCTTGAAAACACCACGAGGCGTAAATAAATCACATTGCAACTCAACAGCACACTTTTACCTCACCTTAATTCCCAAGTGCAGACTGAAAAACTCACAAAAGGGATGCGGGGCTACCTAGGGGCAGGGGTCATTTCCTGCGGGAGCGCACAGGAGCGGAGCTCTGGCAGTAAGGAGCCCAGGGGGTGGGCACATGCAACAAACCCCGCCCCCTGCTCCCAGCAGCCCTCAGTTGGGCTACGAGGAGCAAGAAGCAGCCAGGTAAGTTGCAGAGGCCCCCCCACCGGCCCGCCTTCAGGTACAAGCTCTCCCTCCTCTGTGAGGGTAGATCTGCGCATCCCCCCCATAGCTAGCAATCCAAAACAGTCCAGTGGCAGTTTTAAGACGAAGTTTATTCAGGTACAAGCTCACCCTCCTCTGCGATGACAGATCTGCACGTTCCCCCCCCCCCCAATAGCTAGCTCAAAACAGTCCAGTGGAGCCTGAGCGGTGGGTGTTGCCTTCTGACACACTTCCGGTGACGTCAGGGGGTGTGGCATATGCTAATAAGTTTTGCTAATGAGCTCCTGCACCTCTTTTTCTTCGAAATGACCCCTGCCGAGGGGTAGGGTAGAGTACTTTCTACAAGCCTGGGGAAACCTCCAGAGTTGAAGAAATATCTGAAAACTAAACAATGAAGGAAAACCCAAAGAGAAAAAGAAGACCGGGAATTTAACAAAAAGAAGGAAAGGAAAGCCAGAAAGGGGAATGGAACCTCACACTGGCTAAGGGAAACCCCAGTCCTCCATTGGCTGGAAAACCCTTTAATTGGAATGAGGGCAGCCAATAACGAGCCCTGCCTTGCAGCGGTTCCACCCACTTCCCAAAAAGCTCAGTGGGCACGAGTGGAGGCACTGACGGGGTGCAATGCTGCCCACGGGTTCCCCCTGAAGAACCCAGAACAATCCACCGTTTCAGTGAACGCCTTCACCGACGTCACCCTCCGTTTGCACCTAATCCCGCAGCCGGCGCCGGTCCCGTCATGCCAGGTAGACCGTAACGCCCGCCGCTCCTGCCTTCCCGAGGCGAGATTAAAACCCAGCCAACCCAGGCGCGCTGCGCTTATTGTCGTGCTCGGAGCAGATAAAGGGAATTGCCAAGCTTATAATTAATCCGTTTGATTACAGCAGAGTGCAGCTATCACGCTTTATTAAAATGATAATCCCGTTTATCGCGGGCCTGCCTGGCTGCTTGCTTGCAGCAGGGCACGAGAGAATTCTTTAGCTGCAGGACAATATCGGCCCAGGGTGGGAGGTACCTGGGCTGCAGCGGAGCGCCCGGGCACCTGCTTTGCATGCATGCAGGAAGATCTGTGGTACAATCCCTGGCATCTGCCGTTTAAAAAGCTGCCAGGAAACCGCTTTCTCTGCCCTGAGGCTCTGAAGATCTGCCGGGAGTCAGAGCAGACCATACCGAGCTCGAGGAACCAACGGTCTGATGCAGCTGTACATGTGGCCAGATGTTTATGCGTGATGGCGCTCGAGCTATGGCAGAAGGAATCACTGCAAGGACGCATGTGCGCGGCCGTTCCCATTCAGGAAAAAGAGAATCAGCGTCAGACTAACCTGTCTTGGATCCTTCTCCGTCCTCTTGTTCCCCTAGAAAGACACAAATCAAAGATTATTATTTTTTTTGCATTTTTTGGGTATATTTTTTTTAATATGTGCATGTGTGGGCTCCTGGAAGTCATGGAGTCCTCTGGTGAGTGACCCCTACTGGGGGCCTGGAGGATATCCAGAGAGGTGGCTGAACAAAGCCTGCCCCCTCGCCTCCTGCCTCTGGTATTCCATGGAGGTCTCCCATCCAAGTACTTTCCAGAGTCGACCCTGCTTGGCTTCCGAGATGTGACAAAATCGGGCTTGCCCGGGCTATCCAGGGTCAGGGCAAATCAAAGATTTTTAAAAATATTTTTAAAATAAGAAACAGCCAACATGCAACCTTATGGGCAGCCACATTCTCCATTTTCCCCCAACCCAAAAAGCCACATTGACTTCCATCCCTGGCATGAGGCCGGCACACCTCAGAGGGGCTCACAGCCCACCCATTCCTCAGGCAGCGGCTGTTTCAAGGCGAGAACCACCTGCCAATCACAAGCCCCACTGGGCAAGAACCACACCCACCTTCCTGAAACACGGGGCAGGCGACACGTTGGCGAACGATGCCCAGAAGAACCACAGGTGGCCTGTCGAAGAGCCACGCGTTCCACTGAGTGAGCAGTGAGGCGCCCAGCGGGACCTCAAAGACCAAAACGTTTATCCCGGCAGGACTTTGAGAACCACCAGAGTTGTGGTGTCAGGCACATGAATTCATGCGTGTGATGGAGAGGCCTCTGGCACCGGGAAAAGTCCCGCCACAACAAATGATCTGGCCTTTTCTTTTCTTTGTGTTTTATGTTGGGAAGGGAGGGGGGCGGACATCCATTTCACAACTGACTTGCTCAGCAGTTCCCATCGAGAAGGAGAGGATCGATATTAGACTAACCTGTCTCAGGAAAAAGAGATTCATTCCATACCTTTCTTCTGCAAACTCTAGTTTTCAGACAGCCCCAGGGGATCTGGCCCAGTGGAAAGAGCCTCTGCTCGCATGCCGAAGGCCCCCAGGTTCAATCCCCGGCATCTCCAGTTAAAAGGACCAGGCAGTAGGTGACGGGAAAGACCTTGACCTGAGTCCCTGGCTCAGTGCTAGAGCATCTGCTTGGCATGCAGAAGGGCCCAGGTTCAATCCCTGGCATCTCCAGTGAAAAGGACCAGGCAGGAGGTGACGGGAAAGACCTTGACCTGAGTCCCTGGCTCAGTGCTAGAGCATCTGCTTGACATGCAGAAGGGCCCAGGTTCAATCCCTGGCATCTCTACTGAAAAGGACCAGGCAGTAAGTGATGGGAAAGACCTTGACCTGAGTCCCTGGCTCAGTCGCAGAACATCTGCTTGCATGCCGAAGGGCCCAGGTTCAATCCCCGGCATCTCCAGTGAAAAGGACCAGGCAGTAAGTGATGGGAAAGACCTTGACCTGAGATCCTGGCTCAGTGGAAGAGCCTCTGCTTGGCATGCAGAAGGTCCCTGGTTCAATCCCCAGCATCTCCAGTTCAGAGGACCAGGCAGCAGGTGATGTGAAAGACCGCCACCTGAGACCCTGGAGAGCCGCTGCCAGCCTGAACAGGCAATACTGACTTTGATGGACCCAAAAGGTCTGATTTAACTGAAGGCAGTTTCACGTGCTCAAGTCTGTCAGGGAATGGGTCATGGCTCAGTGGAAGAGCACCTGCTTGGCATGCAGAAGGTCCCAGGTTCAGTCCCCGGCATCTCCAGTTCAAAGGAGCAGACAGTAGGGGGATGTGAAAGACCTCCGCCTGAGACCCTGGACAGCCGCTGCCTGTCAGAGTAGACAACACTGACTAATGGACAAAGGTTCTGACTCAGTATATGGCAGCTTCGTGTGCATTCATGTGTTCACGAGAGACAGTCTGGTGTAGTGGTTAGGAATGCGGTAGCTTACAAAGTAGAATTTTTGCTCACATGACTCCGCAGCTTAGAGGGAGCACTGGACACAATATAGTAAGTAGAAGCCACAAGATGAATACTGTGTATGAATTGTTCACCTCAGTGGACATGCAACAAAGTTGGGTTTTTAAATTAAGAGAGTTTTGTCGCATTTCTCATTTGTAACACCACAACCTTGCCACAACTTCCAAACTTTATACGCATATTCCATTCATACACATATATACCATTCATACACAAGCGGGAGGCAAAATAACATCCGACAATGTTGACAATATTTCTACATACAAAGAAGTGAATCAAGTATCCAGGGCCAATACTGTCCTTGCCATGAAATTTCATTCCGTACAGTCACAGAATAGACAGTCTTCTTCAGAATGCGTCAAATCAGTGGCACATCACAATATCACTGGAGCCATTAATATTAATCCAGCTGACACAATGAGAAAGAAACCTAGGAATCTCGTGGTCTTTTTGGCACATTATTAACTTACGACGACAAGTGGTTTCTACTGGAAGGCCAACTATTCTGTGATTGTACGGAATGAGATTTTGTGGCAAGGTCAGTATTGGGTCTGGATACTTGATTCACTTCTTTGTATGCAGAAATGTTGTTAAGCAGCGAAAGCACCACCGAAGGTGGAGTATTTTGCTTCCTGCTTGTGTATGAATGGTATACATGTGTACCAATGGAATATATGTATAAAGTTTGGAAGTTGTTGCAAGACTGTGATGTTACAAACAAGAAATACAAGAGTACACTTTTAATTTAAAAACTGAACTCTGTTGTGTATTAACTAAGGTGAACGATTCATACACAGGTAAAAGGACCAGGCAGTAGGTGACGGGAAAGACCTCCACCTGAGACCCTGGGGACTGATGGTCTGATTCAGTATAAGGCAGCTTCAGGTGTGTTCGAAGAAATTAAACCCCCAAAGGCAAGTGAGTTTCAGTGTAGTGGTTAGGTGTTTGGTGTAGTGGTTAGGAGCGCAGACTCTAATCTGGGAGAACCGGGTTTGATTCCCCACTCCTCCACATGCAGCTGCTAGTGTGACCTTGGGTCAGTCACAAGTTCTCTCAGAGCTGTTCTCTTAAGAGCAGTTCACAGTCAGAGCTCTCTCGGCCCCACTTACCTCACAGGGTGTCTGTTGTGGGGAGGGGAAGGGGAAGGAGATGGTAAGCCGCTCTCAGACCCCAAGTGAAGGGCGGGGTATAAATCCAATCTCTTCTTCATCATCGTCATGAAAGACAGTGCATATTTTAGAAGAAAGACAGGGTTCCAGCGTGGTGTAGTGGTTAAGAGTGGCGAACTCTAATCTGGAGAACTGGGCTTGATTCCCCACTCCTCCTCCCCATGAAGCCTGCTGGGTGACCTTGGGCCAGTCACAGTTCTCTCAGAACTCTCTCAGCCCCATCGGCCTCACAAGGTGAAAATTATGGGGAGAAGAAAGGAAAGGTGATGGTAAGCCTTGCGACTCCATAGGGTAGAGAAAAGCAGGGTATAAAAACTAATTCTTCTTCTTGTTTCAAGATCTCACATTCTAAACCAGGGGTGTCAAACATAAGGCCCGAGGGCTGGAACCGTCCAGGTGTAGTGTTTGGTGTAGTGGTTAGGAGCGCGGACTCTAATCTGGAAGAACCGGGTTTGATTCCCCACTCCTCCACTCGTACCTGGCTGGATGGCCTTGGGCAAGCCATGGTTCTGATAAGAGCTGTTCTTGAAAAAGGAGCAGTTTCTGTCAGAGCTCTCTCAGGCCCACCTACCTCACAGGGTGTCTGTGGTGGGGAGGGGAAGGGAAAGGAGTTTGTAAGCTGCTCCGAGACACCTTTGGGTAGTGAAGGGCGGGGTATAAATCCAATCTCTTTTCTTCTTCTTCTTCTTTTACCTCACAGGGTGTCTGTTGTGGGGAGGGGAAGGGAAAGGAGTTTGTAAGCCGCTCTGAGACACCTTTGGGTAGTGAAGGGCGGGGGATAAATCCAATCTCTTCTTCTTCTCTTCTGTGGCCCGCGAGCAACTAGTCAAAGGGAGTGAACCGGAGGCTGTTGAGGGAGGGGAGTGGGCGGAGCCAGTCCGATTGTGGCTTCAGCACGGCAGAACAACCTCCTCTGCAGGAGTCGAGCAGCCTGGGAGCATCTCCCCAGGGCTGCACCTCTGGCTCTCCAGTCCACCCATACAGGTCTTTCCTTTGCATCCTCCTCCCAGGCCGTGGGGCCTTGCAGTGAGGATACAACAACTCGGAGCTTACTAGCTGCTGTCCTTTACACAGTTTCTGTCTCTGGTAGAAGTAGAAGTAGAAGAAGAAGAAGAAGAAGGAGGAGGAGAAGAAGGAGAAGAAGAAGGAGGAGGAGGAGGAGGAGGAGGAGGAGGAGGAGAAGAAGAAGAAGAAGAAGAAGAAGAAGAAGGCGAAGAAGAGGGAGAAGGAGAAGAAGAGGGAGAGGGAGAAGGAGAAGAAGGAGAAGAAGAAGAGGAAGAAGGAGAAGAAGGAGAAGGAGAAGAAGGAGAAGAGGAAGAAGGGGAAGGAGAGGAGGAGGAGGAGACTGGATTTATACCCCACCCTTCACTACCTGAAGGAGTCTCAGAGGGGCTAACAAACTCTTTTCCCTTCCCCTCCCCACAACAGACACCCTGTGAGGTAGGTGGGGCTGAGAGAGCTCTTGACAGAAACTGATCTTTTTTTCCAAGAACAGCTCTTATCAGAACTGTGGCTTGCCCAAGGTCATCCAGCAGCTGCAAGTGGAGGAGCGGGGAATCGAACCCGGTTCTCCCGGATTAGAGTCCGCGCACTTCACCACGACAACCGAACTGGTAAGCTTGAGGCAGAGCCCGCCCCTCGCACTTACCAGCCTTCTCTTTCTCTTCTTTGCAGCTCTGGCGGATTTTCTTCTGACACACGTAGGCCAGGGTGCCCAAGAGGACGAGGAGGCAGACGGCCAGTCCCACACTGACCCAGAGAGCCACGGCTGGGAAGACGAGATGCTGGCCTGAAGAAGGGGCAAGGGAGGAAGAGAGTCAGCACCGGTGCCCTGATGGGAAGGAAGAGGCAAGCCGCCTTTTGCCACGGGAACGCAGGTGACTCCACAGGCGTTCTGCAAGGAGGCAGGCTGGTACGGACACCACGGCTCTAGCCCGCCCTTCCTAGGATTTAAAGTTAAGAATGTAAGGACATAAGAGAAGCCAGTGATCAGGCCAGTGGCCCATCCAGTCCAACACTCTGTCACACAGTGGCCAGAAATACCAGGTGCCATCAGGAGGTCCAGCAGTGGGGCCAGGACACCAGAAGCCCCCACACACTGTTGCCCCCCCAGCACCGAGAATACAGAGCATCCCTTGCCCCAGACTGAGAGTTCCCATCTATCCCTTGTGGCTCATAGCCACCGATGGACCTCTGCTCCATATGTTTACCCCATTCCCTCTAGAAGCCGTCCATGCTTGTGGCCGCCGCCACCTCCTGTGGCAGTGAATTCCATGTGTTAAGAGCCAGTTTGGTGTCGTGGTTAAATGCGCGGACTCTAATCTGGGAGAATCGGGTTTGATTCCCCTTGCCTCCGCTTGCACCTGGCTGGATGGCCTTGGGCAAGCCGTAGTTCTGATAAGAGCTGTTCTTGGCAAAAAAGAGTGGTTTCTGTCAAGAGCTCTCTCAGCCCCACCTGCCTCACAGGGTGTCTGTGGTGGGGAGGGGAAGGGAAAGGCGTTTGTAAGCTGCTCTGAGACTCCTTTGGGTAGTGAAGGGCAGGGTATAAATCCAATCTCTTCTTCTTAATCACTCTTTGTGATTTGGGCTGTACAATGACATCCCCTTCATTTATTTATTTTTAATGAGAACCTCCGCTTTATTCTTTTCACAAAAAGGATGCAGTATAAAGCTGCTAAGATGAAATTTTTTTTTGCAAATTTGACACTGTCAGTCAAACGCTGACGGGAAGTGGTTCGCTTAATACAGAACACAACAGCCCTTCCTTTCTTTGAATGTTTGTGTGTTTGTGTATGTGCGCATACATGCCTGGAAGTCATGGTTGTGTCCATTAACCTTGCTGCTGAAATACATAATATGGTCATTTTTACCATTATTCGTATTCAATATTCTTTTCTCTACAGCTTTCCTTTTTTGGTCCGGTATCAACTTATTGTTTCTTATTTCATTGTAATATGTGTCTTGTCCAGGGGTCATTTCGTAGAAAAAGAGGTGCAGGAGCTCATTAGCATAACTCATTAGCATCACTTATTTGCATACGCCACACCCCCTGACATCACCGGAAGTGTGTCAGAAGGCAACACCCACCGCTCAGGCTCCACTGGACTGTTTTGGATTGCTAGCTATTGGGGGGGGGGGAGAGACGTGCAGATCTGTCCTCGCAGAGGAGGGCGAGCTTGTACCTGAAGGGGGGCTCTGCAACTTACCTGGCTGCTTCTTGCTCCTCGTGGCCCAACTAAAGGCTGCTGGGAGCAGGGGGCAGGGCTTGTTGCATGTGCCACACCCCCTGGGCTCCTTACTGTCGGAGCTCCGCTCCTGTGCGCTCCCGCAGGAAATGACCCCTGGTCCTGTCTATCCCTAAATTGTTTGACCTCTGAAGAAGTCCCCTAAGGTGTGGAAACGTGTCAGGTCACTGGTACTGGCCCTTGTGTTCAGGTCACTCGCACTTGGTAACGAGGCTTTCATTGGGCCCTTATATGTTTTTCTAATACATACCTGTATTTTTGTATCTCACAATTATACACTAGGTTTTTAATATTGGCCCTTTATCAGGCTGCAGACTTCTGGCGCCCCCTAGTGGGGCTTGGATGTTTCAGAGTGGCTTACAATCACATTCCCTTCCCCTCCCCACTACAGACACCCTGTGAGGTAGGTGGGGCTGAGAGAGCTCCGAGAGAGCTGTGACTGGCCCAAGGTCACCCAGCTGGCTGCGTGTGGAGGAGTGAGGAATCAAACCCGGTTCTCCGGATTACCATCCCCTGCCCTTAACCACTACACCAATGGCACCTTACAGACCAACAAGAGTTTTGAAGTGTGACCTTTCAAGAGTCTGTCAGAAGGCGGCTTCAACTCCCAAAAGCTTATACAGCAAAAACCGCGTGGTCTCCAAGGGCTTGAATCCAGCAGTTCAGATCCATTACGATGGAAAGGTTTCGGTTTCCTGACAGTACAACTTGGTGGTGTGGTGGAGGTTTTAACTTCTTGGGGTTTTGTTCTAAAAGAAGACATGCAGGTTTACGTCTCGGAGACGCGGGGGACGGAACCGTAACTGGCCACTCCCCAGGAATCCTGGCACAGCCAGCGACCTGCGGCGCACAGCTTCCCGCCTCGCCCAGCCGAGCCGAGATCACGCAACGGCACTCTCTGGCCGTTCCGGCGCGCAGAGGTCTAACGATGCCAGCGGACACTCGCCGCTTTTCCACGGGGCGCTGGAGGAAGCCGGAAAAACAGCAGGTTGAATTACCCCATAAAACACTTCATTAACCTTTAAATAATTATGCTAATAAATTCAAATCGATGCTGAGCTGTCACTTTGCTAGGAGAGGAGGCGGCTCGGGTTTTAGAAGGTACTTTTCAGCATGACAGATCCCTGTCCAGGGGTTGCGCCTCCATATCGGGGGGGGGGGGGGGGGC
>NW_015169978.1:14626-16133 GCF_001447785.1 Gekko japonicus | reverse complement strand
CTTGGATGTTTCAGAGTGGCTTACAATCACCTCCCCTTCCCCTCCCCACAACAGACACCCTGTGAGGTAGGTGGGGCTGAGAGAGCTCTGAGAGAGCTGTGACTGACCCAAAGTCACCCAGCTGGCTGCGTGTGGAGGAGTGAGGAATCAAACCTGGTTCTCCGGATTACCACCCCCTGCCGTTCACCACTACACCAATGGCACCTTACAGACCAGCAAGAGTTTTGAAGTGTGACCTTTCGAGAGTCTGTCGGAAGGCGGCTTCCACTCCCAAAAGCTTATACAGCAAAAATCGCCTTGGTCTCCAAGGGCTTGAATCCAGCCGTTCAGATCCATTACGATGGAAAGGTTTCGATTTCCTGACAGTACAACTTGGTGGTGTGGTGGAGGTTTTAATTGCTTTTCCAGGCTAACTTTCAGGGGAGAGGGAGCAGTAAAGTCCTGGCTCGGAGAGAACCCAGGTCCCAGGTGGAAGAGGTCGGCTTTCCCTGCTTTCAGGTATTCTGTTGAGTTCACAGCAGTTTTGTTCAGAGGAGGAAGAGGAGATTGGAATTATACCCTGTCCTTCACTCGGAGTCTCAGAGCGGTTTTCAATCTCCTTTCCCTTCCCCTCCCCACAACAGACACCCTGCGAGGTAGGTGGGGCTGAGAGAACTCTTTCGAGGACTGCACTTGAGAGAACAGCTCAGAGAGAACTTGTGACTGACCCAAGGTCACCCAGCTGGCTGCACGTGAAGGAGTGGGCAATCAAATCCCTGTTTTCCAGGATTGGAGTCTGCTGCTCTTCACCACTACACCAAACTGGCTAATTTGTGCTCATCTGGTCGGTATTACACAGCCCTATGAGGCTTTTGCATGGACTTGTACAGGGAGGGACCGTGGCTCAGCGGCAGAGCCTCTGCTTGGCATGCAGAAGGTCGCAGGTTCAATCCCCGGCATCTCCACTTAAAGGGGTTCAGGTGATGCGAAGAACCCTGGAGAGCCGCTGCCAGTCTGAATAGACAATACTGAACTTGCTGGACCGAGGGTCTGATTCAGTATCAGGCAGCTTCCCGTGTTCATAGGTCTGTACAGCTTTCCCCCCTCATAACGGCAGGCCGGATTTTGAGCACGAAGCCGGTGATGAACAGTTTCCCCAGGCAGCTCTGAACCAAGGTCGTTTTGACTGCTGCAACACCCCCGCCCCCAAGCAATAGGGTCGCCAACCTCCGGATGACAGAGATCAGCTCCCCCTGGGAGAAAATGGCTGCTTTAGAGTGTGGACTGTATGGCCTTGTACCTTGCTGAGGCCCCTCCCTTCCCCAAACCCCGCCCTCACCAGGCTCCACCCCCCAAAAATCTCCGGGCATTTCCCAACCCGGAGGAGGAGGAGGAGGAAGAGGAGGAGATTGGATTTCTACCCCGCCCTTCACTACCCGAAGGTGTCTCAGAGTGGCTTACAAACTCCTTTCCCTTCCCCTCCCCGCAACAGACACCCTGTGAGGTAAAAGAAGAAGAAGAGATGACT
>NW_015169978.1:10127-14385 GCF_001447785.1 Gekko japonicus | reverse complement strand
CCCCAAACCCCGCCCTCCCCAGGCTCCACCCCCAAAAAATCTCTGGGTATTTCCCAACCCGGAGGAGGAGGAGGAGGAAGAGGAAGAGGAGGAGATTGGATTTATACCCCGCCCTTCACTACCCAAAGGAGTCTCAGAGCGGCTTACAAACTCCTTTCCCTTCCCCTCCCCACCACAGACACCCTGTGAGGTAAAAGAAGAAGAAGAGGAGACTGGATTTATACCCCGCCCTTCACTACCCGACGGAGTCTCAGAGCGGCTCACAAACTCCTTTCCCTTCCCCTCCCCACAACAGACACCCTGTGAGGGAGGTAGGGCTGAGAGAGCTCTGACAGAAATGGCTCTTTTTCAAGGACAGCTCTGACAGAACTATGGCTTGCCCAAGGCCATCCAGCCAGGTGCAAGTGGAGGCTTCTCCAGAGGCTGGCAACCCCACCGGGCAAAGCAGCTAGATGGGTTTAGTTTGCATGCCAGGGACTCACAGCCCAGATGGGCACATGACCACATGAACCCACCTTATACGACATCAGCAAGCAACCAGGTTTCCGGTTCCATTCTCCCTCCAGCCAATCCTTTTCGTTCCCCATTCTCTTCCTCCTGCCCTCCCCACGCTGGGCTCCCCTTCACTCATTTCACTTTCATCCCTCTCCTGCGATTCACTTTCATCCCTCTCCTGCGATTCTTTCACAAGGCAAGGAGGGAGGTATGGTGTCCGGCCCCATCTCCTGCAGAAGCCGTTTAGAGAGGGCAGCCTCCAACAGGCTGGGAGGCCCTGCCCTCAACAGTACACCACACCGACTCTCGTTTTTCCTAGTTTAAAGGGGGAACTGTGCACGGCGGCTGTGGGTGGAGCATACGTCTGAACCTGCTACCAAAGGGATGGGCAGAGCCAAGAGCCAGTTTGGTGTAGTGGTGAAGAGCACGGACACTAATCTGGGAGAACCGGACTTTTCCCCAGTCCTCCAGATGCAGCTGCTGGGTGACCTTGGGTCAGTCACAAGTTCTATCAGAGCTGTTCTCTCAAGGATAGCTCTGGAAAGAGCTCTCTCAGCCCCACCTACCTCACAGGGTGTCTGTTGTGGGGAGATTGTAAGCCGCTCTGAGACTCCAAAGTGAAGGGCAGGGTATAAATCCAAGCCAGTCTGGTGTAGTGGTTAAGAGTGCAGACCAATGCTCCCTCTAAGCTGTAGAGTCTTGTGAGCAAAAATTCTACTTTGTGAGCGACCGGCATTGAAGTTGTGAGCAAGCGATTGGGCTACTGCATAAATCAGTTTGCTCTGGAGCCATCCTTCCTGAGCCAAGACAAAAATGTGCGAGCCGGAGGCTAAAAAACGGTGAGCTAGCTCACACCAACTCAGCCTAGAGGGAACACTGGTGCAGACTCTAATCCGGGTGAACCGGGTTTGATTCCCCACTCCTCCAGATGCAGCTGCTGGATGAACCAGGGTCAGTCACAAGTTCTGTCAGAGCTGTTCTCTCAAGGATAGTTCTGGAAAGAGCTCTCTCAGCCCCACCTACCTCACAAGCTATCTGTTGTGGGGAGAGGAAGGAAAAGGAGATTGTAAGCTGCTCTGAAACTCCAAGTGAAGGGCAGGGTATAAATCAAAGCCAGTCTGGTGTAGTGGTTAAGAGTGCAGACTCTAATCCGGGAGAACTGGGTTTGATTCCCTAGTCCTCCAGATGCAGCTGCTGGATGACCCAGGGTCAGTCACAAGTTGTGTCAGAGATGTTCTCTCAAGGATAGTTCTGGAAAGAGCTCTCTCAGCCCCACCTACCTCACAACAGTTTCTGTCAGATCTCTCTCAGCCCCACCTACCTCACAGGGTGTCTGTTGTGGGGAGGGGAAGGGAAAGGAGTTTGTAAGCCGCTCTGAGACACCTTTGGGTAACGAAAGGTGGGGTATAAATCCAATCTCTTCTCTTCTTCTTCTTCTAAGCTCTGCCTTCAAAACGGTAGCCCATTGACGTTGCCGAAAGGGCAGCCTCCATTACAAAAAGAAATATCTGGAACACGCTTAGCTTAGAGCTATTAAGCACACCTAAAACCAAATAACGCTTTTACAGTAAGAGTACAGAAGTGTATTAGGTAATCATAGCATCACACCAAAAGGACTCACGAGAAACATGGTGTTCTCTGGGCAACTATTTGCATAGGAAATAAAGGAATACCCAGATGGCAACAAATGCCTCTGGTTGGACTAATTCTTTTGATAGCTTAATTAGTTTTTCCATCAATGCAGCACTTCAAATCCTTGGATAGGGGGGGGGGGGGGGGGGGGGGGGAAAGATCCACTGTTTTCCAGAGATGCGCTGAGATCAGGAATGTTTTTAAGAACGAAAAGTTTTAATGCTTTATATGAAGAGGAGATTGGATTTATACCCCACCCTTCACTTGGGACATCATCTCCCACATGTCACAAGTGACGTTCCACACCGGGTGGGGGAGAAGAAGAGAAGAGATTGGAGATATACCCCGCCCTTCACTCGGACTCTCAGAGCGGCTTACAAACTTCTTTCCCTTCCCTCCCCACAACAGACACCCTGTAAAGTAGGTGGGGCTGAGAGAGCTCTTTTGAGTACTGCTCAGAACAGCTCTGAAAGAACTTGTGACTGACCCAAGGTCACACCGGCAGCTGCGTGTGGAGGAGTGGGGAATCCAACCTGGTTCTCCCAGCTTAGAGACCACGCCCCTAACCACTACATCAAACCACTACACAAACAAACAAAACAAACAATTCCTTTAATGGCATTTCATACAATTAAAAACATAACATCTGAGAGATAAAAATCCAAATTCTAGGTAAAATAC
The DNA here is from genome assembly GCF_001447785.1 of Gekko japonicus. NCBI lineage: Eukaryota > Metazoa > Chordata > Lepidosauria > Squamata > Gekkonidae > Gekko > Gekko japonicus. The sequence goes on along the minus strand of NW_015169978.1, from coordinate 11,577 downwards.
AATTTCCGGTAAAAATTACCCGGCTTTAAGCGTTGACAAAGTTTCACTACGTATAGAAGCAGCAGCCAGTAAAAACTTTGCCACAACAATTATGTCAAACCACCACACCAAATCCTAAATTGTTGCTCGGGCAGGAGTCATTTCGTAGAAAAACAGGTGCACGAGCTCATTAGCATACATTATTTGCATATGCAACACCCCCTGACTCACCGGAAGTGTGTCAGAAGGCAACACCCACCGCTCAGGCTCCACTGGACTGTTTTGGATTGCTAGCTCCTCGTGGCCTGACTGAGGGCTGCTGGGAGCAGGGGGCGGGGCTTGTTGAATGTGAACGCCCCCCGGGCTCTTTACTGCCGCTCCACTCCTGTGCGCTCCCGCAGGAAATGACCCCTGAGCTTGGGTTAGCTCTGGTATAAGGTTTTTTCCATCTAAAGTAGGTAGATGTCCTTGGATAGTAGATATAAGGATTACTGATTGAAGGACAATGGGGGGGGTGTGTGGAATAGAAGGAAAAGGCCGATACAAAGTAAAAAGGAAAGGCAAGACCTTGATGGGAGATAAAACTCAAATTTTTTGACGGTTAAAAAACCCCCGAAGTATTCGAGACAACCTGACCTTCCACATGATTCATTTGCACCATTTCCCCCACTGCAGAATTTAGAGATGAAGAATGCAAGGGAGAACACTTTAGCACAGAATTCCAGGGACACACACCCCAGCTCACCCCTCTGTGGATTACAAGGGGGGCATCTTTCTAACGGCGGCGGCGGCTGCCATATTGCTTTGTCTCCCCCTCCAGGTGCCGCGCACGCAGCTGCGCTCCCATCGCCATTCAGGCGGCGCTGCGCATTTAGCCAAAAGGTTTATGCTCCTGGAGGGACCCCTCTTTCACGAGCCAGCAATCGCTGCGCCAAGGATAATTAAACACTAATTAATGTTACCTGCAGACGTACAAGGTTACAAAGAGCTCAAGGGTATCCATAAAACCCAAGATAGCGTGAAGTCAACTGGAAGCCACTTAGAACCGAGGCAAGTCCCTCCGAACGAGGGCGCCGGCTCTATAAACCATTTTACAGGGAGATCAAACCCCTCCGAGAAGTTTCATCGGTGAAAAAAAGACATTCACTTTAAACATATTGAAACGGGAGGGAAAGCGGCAAGGTAGACTCCTACGTTAAAAAAAAATATATGAAAGTTCCCTTTGTACTGGAGCGACACCGCCAAAGAGGGCCCGGGGCCCTCTTGACGGGAGACAGACAGGTTTTTATTACGTGGCACAGCTTCGCTCTCCCATCTAAAACACCCGGGTGCCGCACTGCCTGCAGCTTTCACGTTGCTTCTTTAGAGAGCGACATCCGTGTAAACAGGACCCACTATAAGCAAGAGGACAGGCCTTGCCCCAAGGAGTTTACATTCTGAATTTCAATGGAGGGCAGGCAGATTGACAGAC
>NW_015169978.1:2361-10098 GCF_001447785.1 Gekko japonicus | reverse complement strand
TGGGACTGAAAACTCAATGGTACCATCGAGTTTCCAGCCCCATTGCCAGAGCGTCGCCCGGCGTCACTTCCTGGCGACGGCATGGTGCGGTGCGTCTGTTGTCCCCGCGGGAATGATCCTGCAAGGACGTCTGTGTCCCCCCGCTGAATCACGGTAAGTACTTGGGAAGCCTGCCCTCCAGTGACCCCTGGGCCAATCAGGCCTGGAGGGAGATTCGTTCCTGACCCCAAAGTGGCAACAGACATTAGCCTGGGTGTAAAAGAAGGGGCCACAGGACCTAAGCGCTGACCCTTCCGATCTGCCTAAATTCACAAAATCTGCACTGCTATCCGATGGCCATCTAGCCTCTGCTTCACAACCGTGTATGCTAGGATCTGATCCTGGCTTGTAGCAACCGCTCCCGGCTCCTAGCAACCTTTGACTGACTTCCCGGCTTTCTGACCTTCGGCTCCATTGTCTGATTTGATTTCGGACTGCGTATCCCGTTTCTAGTGTGTGGCAACTGTGGTGACCGGCTGAGCCAGCACGGCGAACCCATCACCTCCTGAGGAAGCCTGCTCCACTAAGAAGGAGGAAGAGGAGGAGAAGGAGGAAGAAGATGAAGAACAGGAGGATATTGGTTTTATGCCCCGTCCTTCACTCGGAGTCTCAGAGCAGCGTACAGTCTCCATTCCCTTCCCCTCCCCACTACAGACACCCTGTGAGGTAGGCGGGGTTGAGAGAGCTCTTTCGAAAACTGCCCTTGAGAGAACAGCTCTGAGACAACTTGCGACTGAACCAAGGTCACCCTGCGGGCTGCATGTGGAGGAGTGGGGGATCAAACCCGGTTCTCCCAGATTAGAGTCCGCCACACCACACTGGCTCCACTCTAACTGTCAGGAGGTTCTTCCTAATGTTCAGCCGAAAACTCTTTGGATTCAATTTCAATCCATCGGTTCTGGTCCGACCTCCTGGGACAACAAACACCCCTGCAAGATAGTCTGGGGAAATCCGAGGGGCACCAGTGCCAAGAAATCCGCCACAAACATCCAAGGACAGGATGTATTTCTTGAGCAGAGCACATACCTACCACCAAGCTCCTTACGTTCACACAAACGTGAATACAGTTTCAGTAGCCAGCCCTGTTTGTTTGCGTAGAGCAGCTAGATCCCTGCCCAGTAGTACGTCCAAACCCGTCCCTCTCCACTAGGCCTGCTTGGGATAAACAGAGCTGAAAAACTCTTGCTGAACTAGACATTAATTGTCGGGAAAGCAGCCCCGCTGACTGATGATGCCGGTGTAGCAGGGAGCCTCCTGTACAATAAACGGAGCTTAATAAACTGGGCCCAGCGATCTTTATGATCTGTTTTCACACCTCCCTCTCCCTGCTCTTATTATCGGAGGCTGTCGCCAGCCAACAGAACAACCCTGAACGGTACAAGAGCAAACATCCTTTCCCAAATGCCGGGCTGGGACTTTAGCAGGCCAAGGAAGGAGGAGGAGGAGGAGCAGGAGATTGGATATATACCCCCACCCTTCACTACCTGAAGGAGTCTCAGAGCGGCTTACGCCCATCTCCTCTCCCTTCCCCTCCCCACAACAGACACCCTGGGAGGTAGGTGGGGCTGAGAGAGCTCTTTCAAGGACTGCGCGTGAGACAACAGCTCTGAGAGAACTTGTGACTGACCCAAAGTCATCCAGAGGCTGCAAGTGGAGGAGTGGGGAATCAAATCTGGTTCTCCCAGATTAGAGTCCACGCTCTTAACCACTACACCAAACTGCAGGGCTGCTGGGGGGACGGGATAAAATCCTAGGGCGGGATATAAATCTAAATATATAAATTAATAATAAATAAAAGGGGTGTTGCAAAGAGATGCAGAGGTACAAGGCAAAAGGTGCGCAGCTTGATGTAGGATTCTCATCGAACTACCGACGTAGACGTTCTGCCCCCTACGCATTTCTCCCCTGCTCTGATCAAGGTGGTTGCATTCTGCACTGCACCTCTGCATCCCGACTCCCTTCCTTGCAACCCCTTCCCTACCTTCTGACCGGTGTTCCCCCTAAGCTGAGTCAGTGTGAGCCAGCTCACAGTTTTTTTAGCCTCCGGCTTCACCCATTTTTGTCTCAGCTCGGGAAGGAATGGCTCCGGAGCGGACTAATTTCTGCAGCAGCCAAATCGCTCGCTCACAACTTGAATGCCGGCGGCTCACAAAGTAGAATTTTTGCTCACAAGATTCCGCAGCTTAGAGGGCGCATTGCTTCTGACTGGGGGTGTAAGGACTCAGGGGTCTCCATTCCTACTTGCTTCTGAGCTTTGGATCTCAAAAGCTCATACCCTGAACATCTTGTTGGTCTTGAGACTCCCTTAAATGGGAGGAAAGCTACCTAGAGCGGTGTTTCCCAAAATTGTGGGTCAGGACCCAAAAGTAGGTTGCAAAGCCACTGAACGTGGATGGAAGGCCAGTCCCCTCTAATGGCCGCCCGTGCCCTTTCCATGGCTCTCTTCTGTCTTTTGGGAGCCAAGATCCGACCCTGGAAACAGTATCTTCCACGTCATACATTAGTTGGGTGTTATTTCTTCCCAGCATATACCTGTTGATCAAGTAAAATGTGTCCCGATGATTATGAGAGGGAGCTTCATAGAGTCCTAGGGGGGATTCGAGGGAGTAATGGAGAAAGGGAGGGCAGCCAAAGGCCGGAATGTTGACCCCCCATGTACAAAGGCGATGTTGGAATGCCACTTGCTTGAGGTTCATCGTGTGGGTAGCAGCAGCCTTTGGGCGATGTCTGTTGGTTTCTCAAAAGCACCTGGGTGGCTACTGTACGAAACGGAACGCTGAACTAGACGGGTGACAAGACCATCGTGTGCCTGGGGTGCCAAAGAACCTTGGGGCAAAAGAACTTAAGAAGAAAAGAAGAGTTGGTTTTTGTACCCTGCTTTTCTTTACCTTAAGGAGTCTCGAAGTGGCTTACGATTGCCTTTCCCTTCCTCTCCCCACAACAGGCACCCTGTGAGACAGGTGGGGCTGAGAGAGTTCTGAGAGAACTGTGGCTCGTCCAAGGTCGCCCCACAGGCCCCATGTGTCTCAGAGCGGCTTACAAGATCCTTCCCTCCTTCCCTTCCTCTCCCCACAACAGGCACCCTGTGAGACAGGTGGGGCTGAGAGAGTTCTGAGAGAACTTGTGACTGACCCAAGGTCACCCAGCAGGCCTCGTGTGTCTCAGAGCAGCTTACAATCTCCTTCCCTTCCTCTCCCCACAACAGGCACCCTGTGAGGGAGGTGGGGCTGTGAGAGTTCTGAGAGAACTTGTGACTGACCCAAGGTCACCCAGCAGGCCTCATGTGTCTCAGAGCGGCTTACAATCTCCTTCCCTTCCTCTCCCCACAACAGGCGCCCTGTGAGGGAGGTGGGGCTGAGAGAGTTCTGAGAGAACTTGTGACTGACCCAAGGTCACCCAGCTGGCTACCCGTGGAGGAGTGGAGAATCAAACCCGGTTCTCCACACTACAGTCCTGCCGCTCTTAACCACTACACCATTCTGGCCAGCCTTGGATGGGTCACCATACTAAAAAAACTGGGAACTGCCGTCTTAGAGGATGGTCAGATCCATCCCATTGTCATTTGGATAGAGCCGTGGCTCAGAGGCACGCACGAAGACCCGGCTTGCCACTCAGAATGCAGTCCTCACTGACTTGGATAGCCCAGGGAAGTCCGATCTCGTCAGATCTCGGAAGGAAAGCAGGGCCGACCCCGGCAAGTACCTGGACGGGAGGCCTCCAAGGAATACCAGGGCTGGGAGGCAGAGGCATGCGATAGCAAGCCATCTCTCTGAACGCCCCTTGCCTCCAAGCCCCACTTGGAGTCACCAAAAGTCAGCCATGACTTCCAGGCACGCGCACATATATACACACACATAATACCCCCAAAAACAAACAAAGAACACCCGAATGCGGTCCTCCACATTTCCCCGCCCGCGACCAACCTGTGATGGTGACGGAAGTGTGGGTCTCCTGTTCCAACAGGGGGTTCTTCACCAGGCAGCTGTAGGTGCTGTACGGCTCCAGCACCACCCGGAGGATGCTGTGCACGTCGAAGAGGCCCTCCTCGTTGGCCACTTGTGAGGTGGTGACGTTCTCCGTGAGGTTGTTGCCCCGGCCGTCCTGCCAGAGCACCGTGGCCTCCGGATACCCGGCGAAGGCGTGGCACGTCACGGTGACCAGGTCGCCCGGCTTCAAGTTTCTGTTGGGTTCCAGGCTCAAGTTGGGCTTGGAGTAGAGGGCTGGAGGGGGAAGGAGAACAAGCAGGAGTTCAGTGGGGCCTGCGGATTGTCGGCAGAGTTTAAATATGCCAAGGAAGTGGAGGACTGACCTTTTAGAGAAAAACACGTAGGTTTATTAAAGAGGAACCAACTATTATAGGACATAGAAGAGAGAGAGAGAACCTCAACTGCCTAACCTAACTGCGGAAGGAGGAAAAAACAAGAAGACTCTCCTACCTGACCAAAAAAAAACTAAGACTGAACCCTCCATATGGGAAGACATAAAAGGAAATGCCCACAAACCAGGCAGAAGGGTAGAGAAAGGACGCAGTGGAAGTGTGCTGGGCCCATAACCCTGTTGGCAGTGTCTAAATATGCAAAGGAAGTGGAGCTCTGACTGTTTAAAGAAAAATAAGGAGGTTTCTTAAAGAAGAACAAACCATTAAGGTTCTCTCTCTTCTGGATTCTACAACAGTTTGTTCTTCCTTAATAAACGTGCTTATTTTTCTCTGAACAGTCAGTGCTCCACTTCCTTTGCATATTTAAACTCTTGCCAACGCCGCTAACGTGGGCGCAACCAAGGGGCAAACAGATCGGGAGAAATACCAGATGGGTAAAGCTGGGAGGGTCAGGTGAGGGAGATCGGGGTGCTATTGTTTAGGGGAGGGCAACGTTCACTGGCTCATTCAATTTTAAGGCAGCTAACAATATTAATAAAACACTTAAAACAGATTACATAAAAAAGCATAAACTCCAAACTGTAAAATCCCAATGGAGGACTGCTTTAATCAAATGCGGTCCTAAATAGAACCATCTTCCGCTGCCTCCTGAAAATCAAAGGTGAGGGGGGCCAGGTGTACCTCCCTGGGAAGGTTGTTCCGTCACTGTGGGGCTGCCACTGAAAAGGCCCTCTCTGAGGTACCCACCAAATAAGCTTCTTTGATTGATGGGGCAGCCAGGAAGGCCTCTCCCCATTACCTTAATTCCTGGGCAGGAATGTGGGGGGGAAGGTCCCTCGGATACCCTGGTCCCAAGCTATGTAGGGCTTTAAAGGTCAAAAGCACCAACTTTAGTTGGACTCGGGAGTGGATCTTTAGCCAGTATAATTGCTCCTGATATTTGGCCCAGACCAGCAGTCTAGCTGCAGCATTCTGCACTAGCTGCAGGTTCCAGACAGTCTCCAAGGGCAGCCCCAAGCAGAGCACACTGCAGTAGTCCAGTCTAGATGTAATTAAGGCATGGATCACTGTGGTTAGATCTGACTGACCCGGGAACAGATGGAGCTAATAAGCCAGTCGTAGCTTGGCAAATGCACTCCGAGCCACAGCAGTCACCTGGTTTTCTAAGGTGACTGGTATGTCAAGCAGCACTTCCAAGCTGTCAACCTGGCTTTTCAAAAGGATTATAACCCTGCCCAAGACAGGGGAGATGTGAAGTCCCTGGTCTGCCCTTCTACTAACTAAGAGAACCTCTGTCTTGATAGGATTAAGTTTCAGCTTGCTCACCCTCATCCAGCCCATTCCTGACTCCATGCACTGGTTCAGAACATGAACAGCATCCTCCAAATTAGGTGGAAAGGAAAGGTACAGCTGAGTATCATCCACATAGCCTTATACCTGTGTTGTGGGATTCTGGGACCCATGACTTTTACTGCCCCTCCCTCCAGTTCCCCTGAGCTCTTTTCTTGGTTGATTGGAGACTGGTAAGGGGCTGAATAATCAAGTATATATATAGAGAGACCATTGTTCTAAAACAAAACTATTTTATTTCAGTACAAACTTTTAAGACAGAAAGCACTGTATCAATTATAAATCTTTAAGACAGAATACATAGTATTTAAATATTCTGCATAGAATATTCACCATAAACCCAGGACGTAAAGTAGTGCACTGATATAAAACTCAGAACGTTCTGGACTGGTCAAGGTCTCACAAGGAGTTGTTGGATGGCCAGCCCAGAGCAAACAAATCTTTAACAATTTATACCCTCTGGTCCCATATGTTCCATCAAAATGGCTGATGTAAGGCTAACACACTTTAACAGTAGAATATCTCTAATATAATTTCACTCTAATATCAGAGATAGGAAAGAATGTTCTGTGGCAAATAGAGAATTATAGATGCCATAGCATATCATATCATTCTGAGAATCTGAGAACCTTCCAAAAATAAACTAACTGTTTATTTTGTCAACATGGGAAGTGCAGAACATAGCTGTGTTTTAAGAACCTTATTGGTAGGTCATGTATGATAGACCTCCACTTGAAAAGGACATTGTGAAGGCTCATGGAAGCTGGAGAAGGAAATGATAACCGTAGGATAATATAAACTATTCTTTCAAACATAGAAGGGCCAAGGGCATTAGGGGCCAGTCAACCCTAGTTTACAAGAATGTCACATCAGCTATACTGAAAAGATCTTTTAGCATTGATTCATTAATATTATTTATACAGAAACTCAGGCCCATATTGATAAATTCTGCCACAGCCTAGGCAGGCTTTTTTTCTGGGAGAACACACCAGAACAGTGTTCCAGAACCTCTCTGACAAAATTCTTTTTAAAATGTTTAAAAGTTCATGAAGCCCTGCATCTTGGGACATACCAGTATGGTCTTTTTTATTTTTCTTTTACATGTTGCCTCTTAGTTCTGTCTATTTTTGTTGATGGTGCTCTCAGTTTTTTTTCACAGCATTGCTACACATCTTTTATACCATATCTATGGTATATATACATTGCTGGCTTTTAACTCATTGGTTGGGACATTCAATCGGATTGTAGAGCCCCATCTAGTGCATTGTGAGTTCCTACCAGTTCCATAGCCATGGGGGCCCTTGGGGTGATGCCCCCTCCTGAGTGTGCCCTGCCCCCTCCAGGTTGCCTCCCCTGAGCCTGGGGTGACTGGCAATGAAAAGCACTTATGAAAAAGCATTTCAACTTCTCCGGCGGTGAGTTGGAGTGGAACCTTGGCGATGTGTTTCCACCAGGGGTCTGCGCTCGGACAGCTGCTGATGGCCCCTTTTTCTTTCGGCCCCACAGCAGCCTTGAATGGCATGGACTCCCCCCAGAGGGCTGCCACTTCTGCTCTGCAGTAGAATCCCTTCTGGAGCAAAAGGTCCTTCCCTGGGGCATCCAGAGCACATCAACTGAGGTGCCACTGGCTGGGTCCTCTCTGGTCCCATTGCTGCTGGACACCCGCAGAGCTTCCTTCTTTCCCCGCCTGCCCCCTGCTCCTTTCCCAAGCTCCAGGGTTCAGTGGCTGCACAGGAACAGGGGTGGTGTGGGGCTGAGCCCCAGCACAACTCTGTGGATGGGAGTTGGCAGGGCCCAGAGTCACAAGAGGAGCCAGAACTCTGGCGCCAACTGCAGGAACCCTGCTGAGGGCTCTCCCTCCTGCCGTTCTCCCTCCTTTCTTTCACTGCTTCTCTCCTGGATGCAAACACAGCTGCCAGGTGAGGGGGCGAGAAGCATGGCCCTTTCCTGCTCCAGAGGAGACTGAGTTT
>NW_015169978.1:0-2046 GCF_001447785.1 Gekko japonicus | reverse complement strand
CGCGTCCTTCCGCCAGCGCATCCCCGGCTCCTGGCCAAACTGCACATGCTTACACATGCGCAGTTCAGCAGCCTCCCCCTCCCGACCGTGTCTTCCTCCCCGGTATCTGATCGTGCCGGGGAGCAACAGCGCTGCGGCTCAGGGGATCCGTGGGATCCCGCCGTGGTGTCTCTATTTTGGTGTGGCTCTAATTAGCCACACTTTGGCCGGTGTTTTCCCTGCCGTGTGGCAGGGACCTAAGTAGCTCTTCCATTGGAAAAAGAGTCCCTCAACTTGGAAGAAAGCTACTTAAGAGGGTGGTGGTCGGATGAATCCCATTATTATTTGGGACTCAGCTGTAGCTCAGTGGAACAGCCTCTTTCTGGCATGCGGTAGATCCCAGGTTCAATCCCCAGGAATAGGAAGCAGATGACGGGAAAGGCCTCTGCCTGAGACCCTGGAGGGCTGCTGCCAGGCCAAGCCGACAACACTAACCTTGACGGACCGCGAGTCCAACTCAGTAGAAGGAACTTCAGCAAGCTAACAGTAAATCCCGTGACCCTCAGAGGCAAGGATCCTTACAGGATCAGCCTCTCACTAACAGATCAAGGCAGATCAACGCGGCTAACGCCACGGGATGCCCGACAGAGCAGCATTAGGCTTTTAAAAACATTAGCTTTACAGACAGAAGCACGATCAACTCCACAGCAAAAACCGTAAGGGACCAGCGCGAGTTACGCAAGAGCGCTGCTGCCCCCGTCTGTCGGCAAGAGGCACTTCACCTTCTCTCTCCACTGTGCAAGTTTTTGTAAAAAGTCACCCGTGTGGTGCCCTGCCCTGGATAGCCCAATCGCGTCATATCGCAGAAGCTAAGCAGGGTCAGCCTTGGATCGTGTTCGGAAGGGAGGCCACCGAGGATTCCCTGCGTCGCTACGCAGAGGAAAGCAATGGCAAGCCACCTCTGAACTCGGGATGGGCACGGACCGACTCACGGACCACATTTCGTCATGGACCGGGGCCCAGTTCATGGTCTGTGAGCCCCGTCTGTGCAATCGCGGCTCTCACAGACTACCCACGGACTGCCATGTTTTCCACAGCGGTACATGTGGTCTGTGGGAGCGGTCCATGAGCCAGACATGCTGGCGCTGAGGATTGTCAAGGCAACAGGGGGACTGCCTTCCCTTCACTCCCTGAGTCGCACCGCGCCAGTGGTGCGACTCAGGACTGAAGGGAAGGCATTTTAAATCCCCTCCCTTCACTCGCTGAGGCGTGCCACCATGGCGGCATACGCAGCTCAGCAAGTGAAAGGAGGGCATTTGGAATGCCTTCCCTTCACGAACCGAACGAACCACGATCCGGTCTGTTGAACAGGAAAGTCCGTGGAGGTTCATGGTTCGTACACCCTATGAAAAACGAATCTCCATGGACCTCCATTTTTTCGGTCTCTGACCCCACCCCACCCCGAACCTCTCTTCTCTCGGAAACCCTATAGGTTGCCATAATTCAGCTGTGACTAGATGGCAACAAATGGTGTGGTGAATTATATGTTAACAGAAGATTTACTCTGGATTTATTTTATTTTGTTTATGCCAGCCTTCCCCCCCCCCCCCAATCATGGGGACCTAAAGTGCTTTACATCATTTTCTCTCACATTTTAATCCCTGGGGAAGACAAGAAGGGAACACACTTCTCTACAGGACCCAAGACAGATATACTAGCCTTCTCTATGCCAGAATTGAGGAGGGGGGGGGGTTACCCTTAAAGTTGATTTATTCTCTCAGTTTGCTGGTGGGATTGTAAGAGGCTTAGGGATTTATGGGAGATGGTTCTGACTCAAATTAAGGTTATCACACGGTATGACTTACCAAGACAACCAGCATTAATTCTCTTAGATCTATGGCAAGACACATCAGTCCCCCAAATTCGTAAAACCTTCGTATCAACCTTATTAGCAGCTCCCAAGATGGTCCTTGCCCCTAAATGGAAAGGCCCTACCTCACTTTGTTTGAACTTGCGGTATGCCAAGGTCTGGGAACTATATTTGGTGTAGTGGTTAGGAGTGCGGAC
>NW_015169977.1:21795-30157 GCF_001447785.1 Gekko japonicus | reverse complement strand
GCCTCCTCTGGGCCGCAGCGCTCCGGCACATCCAAATGGAAGCACATCCAAATGTAGAGCTCCAGGTTACAAACATATGACTGCGTGTTTCTATTTTGGAATCTTGGAATCAGCACAGTTATACCACTTTGAGAAAGAAGAAAAGATAAATACCAGGTTATAACGTATGTTCCCCCCAATAATTTCTTAATTCTTTAGAAGACTTGATCATCTTATTCTTCAAGGACCAGAAATGGTGATTGACTGGTGTTCCCATTCCCTCAAGATCACAGACTGCGACAAACTATCATTACTAAAAATTTTATGTAACATACTCTTAGGAAGGACATCTCCATACATTATGTGTCCTACCCTCATCCTGAGAAATTGTTCCCTCTGGGCATGGAACACAATCATAGCAGCAAAACGTCTCCCCTTCCTTTTTTTTCTTGCTATAGCCAGGATGACAATTTTCATTGCAGACAGAAAGGGGTACCACCTGTCCATAATCAAAAAGGACTATTAGCATCACGTACATATTCACTGAGAACAAATGTTATTTTGCAATGTTGATATGGAGAAGTGGTATCATAGAGTTCTAGTTGTAAGGAGGAGGTTTTGAGCACTTTGTTGCTTGTTCATTCTCAGAAAAGAGAATTGTATGAGAGATCCACTCCTGATACAGCAGCCATAGATACTGTCCTTCAGTATACTGGCCTTCCTCCCTGAAATTGCTGAAGTGCTGTGGAACTGGAATGACAGGCAGCACCTGTCTAAGACCAAGTCATAAATATGCAATATATGAACTTGTTCTCTAGTCAACATGAGCTGTGGATGGCCTGAACTGTGTGCCCTCACTGGCAGAATGAAGGACAGAAATCCAGATATTGGTTCTTTTCTCCTTGCAGTGCAAAGTTCTGGATATCCCACCGACGAGAAATGTTCTTGGCAAAACATCTGTAATAATTTAGGAAGTGGCTGAAGACACGTTTGTTGTCCCACTCTCTCAGGTAAAACCTGTAACTGACAGGCTGTTTTTAATTTATTTATTCTGCTGCAATATATAAAAGGTTTCTTTGTGGTCAGAAGCAGGCCTCCAACATGATCAGCCTGCTCTCCAGGTAGTGATTTCAGCTAACAGAGCTGGTGTTTGGGTTCAAGTATGTTAGAACCTGCCTCATCCACTGAATTCAGGTTGCAGCTCCCAGATTGCCAGAAAAGATAGCAGTGTTAATGGCTGCTAAGCTCACCCCCATGGCACATCTGCGGGCTAGCAGGGTAAGATCCTCTCCATTTAGACCAGAATAAGTGGTGGTCGCTGTTGTCATCCATTGTACTGCTTTTTCTCGAGTTAGGGAGCCTACCTCTTCTCCAACGGCTCTAACTTCGTCTGTTCACCAAAGGCGAGCCTCTGTGATTGTCTGGGTTGTAGGTCTACCACCTCCATTTCTAGTCGTTTTGGTTTTGGTGCTGACAGGGTTAACAGGGAGGGAGCTCTGTGGACTGACTGCATCCGAAGGCTGCACCGCCACCTCTTCGGACTCACTGTTGGACAGATCAATTAGACCTTCCGGGTGAACGGCGACAATTATCACCTGTTGGAGTCCCAATTGTCCCTTAAGGGATTCAATTTCCTTATGGCAGGAGTCATGCGTGACAAGCCCTTGTTTGGCATGATTTTGCTCTGCTAGATATCGCACAGCTGATTGTGCTGCCGTGAGCTCCTCCGTGATTTTGGCAAGGGCTGTTTCTGCCTATTCTGCTCTCTCAGAGGCTTGTGCGCTTGCGCGTGTTGCCTCCTGCATGGCGTCTGCCAGGCTTTGCTTTTCAATGACTAAGTTAACTCTTTCAGTTCTCATGCAGTAAATTTCCTCATCACTAGCTTTTTGAAGTTCTGAAATTTCTGCATCAAATTCATGCCTTTTCTTGTCTAATAAGTTCTCATAGTAGTCTCTTTGTGAATCAAACCCACGAACATGTTCAGATCTCTGTTTTTCCAACTCTGAGATTTCTCAATCTCAGCCTTGTGTTCCCGTCTAAGTACTCTAACTCAAGAGAATGTTCTTCCCTCACCACTTTGAGTTCCCTCTCATGTGCTGCTTTCAAATATGCAACTGGTGTGGTGGACTGTTTTTTGCATGTGGCTATCAATTTAGCCATCTGATGGCAGTGTGCTATCCAACCCAAGAGGAGACACAACATCCATGCCCCAACGGACAGAATGAGTGGGTCAACTCTTCCCTCTTGGTCAGCCGACTCAAGGAGATATTCTGCCGCCGGATGAACCAAGGCAAACGAGCACTCCAAGGGCAGATGCGCAGAGGTAGAAAAAGCTCCCAAGCACTTCCATTCTCAAGCTCTGCTTCCAAGTCTGCTAGGACTCGGGAAAAACTGAAGTGCGCATGCACCTTGCAATTCATGATAGGGAGCGCAGCAGCTGCGGGACCTACCCGCAAATTGCAGCCTACGTTTCCTTCTACTCTGCACTGGGCGACCTCAGTCACCAGAGAAAGGTTTCGGGAATGGGATTCCTTGATCCACCGGTCCAGGGCCAACCTATGAACCCTATTTATGGTTTAGAAACGGGGGGGGACTCTCCCTCTCTTGCTCGCCCGAATCTTGACTCGTTCTGAACCTCAGTTTAGGCTGAAAACTATCATCTGTGTCCACTTTCTGCCAGGGCAACATCTAGAACCCCAAAAAGTTTAGGCTGAAAGCTATCCTCTGTGTCCACTTTCGCCAAGGCACTTTTTGCCTGAGTTTAGGGTGGGGCTCTCCCCCCCAGGGCACGTCTTGAACCCGGGTTTAGGCCAAAAAGAGATCCTCTGCATCCACTTTTTGCCAAGGCAATGGTCTGGAACCTGAGTTTAGGTCAGAGGGATCTTCTGCATCCTATCCACCAGGGCATGTCTTGAACCCAAAAAGTTTAGGATGCCGGCCAAAGCTTGCCACCCAAGGCACGTCTGGAACCTATTTGCAGGTTTTGAGAGTGTGGGGGATCAGGTCCACACTTCTCTAACTGGGCAACCACTAACCAGCTGTGAGGTTTGGGACGTCGCACCCTCAGTCGAGATTACCACTAACTAATTTTGGAGGTTTTTCAGACAATGTGTCCGATGTGGGTGCCTCTTACCACAGCGTGGCTCTGTTTACAGAGCCGACAGAGAGCGATGCTGCACTCAAAAAGAAAGGTGGGGTGTATGTGTGTTTATGTCGTGCTTGGTGCAAATTGGGACTTTCCTATCATCCTACTCCATTTGTCTCGGCTCCCACCCACGATAGACGGGGAGCACGGCGCAGGGTTGCTCCAGGGATTTCAGGCAGAACGAAACAAAGAAAGCCCTCCCACGACAGTGTGCTCTCTAGAGAGCCAAGCACGCAGACAGAAACCTTTCACGCAGTCTTTCACTGGTCCTTGGAGCGAGCTATTCCTCTACGTCTGTGCACCCGAGAAGGGGCATGTTGACTCGCTCGTTCTTGCGTGCGCAGAGCAGATCCCGATGGTGCCTTCAATTAATCTGTTAGCCAAACTGCTTGATGTACAGCAGATGGCAAATTTTATATGGGTTCCTGCCTGTGTATACCAAGGTCCAGTCCACCCCAAGGTTTTGCCAGTGATAGAGTCGAGGCTGAAATGTTCAAAATAATCTGTCTTTTACTTAAGAGTTTAAATCACATACAAACAATGCAGATGCATGCACTCATACATTCAAGTTCCTTAGAAATTACAGTATCAAAAATAGTCACTTTTACTTAGAGGGTAGGTAGGTGACGGTTTATACTTATCTGTCCTGAAGCCTTGTCTGTTGCAATGAAGAATAGAGTGTCAGAAAAATAGAACCTAGGGATTTTTCTAAATCACACTGCTAGAACCAGCCAGCAAGTGTGGACCTCTTGCCTGCAGACCAAAAGATCAAAAGCAAACACAAAGGATTTGGGTACAGTAAGCTGGACATGAGAGGTTTAAAAAGCAGATTGGGGGTGTTGGGGGAGATACGGCTAGGAAAGACCAAACACATGGTCCTTAGCTTTTGTAGGTGGTCCTTTGGGTGGGTGGCACCTGTGTCAGCATTTGGACCCACCTACCTGTTAGTCCGTCCCATCCCTACAACTATTGGATGCATGTAGTAAGGGGTGGCTCCCTAGAGGGTTGGCTAATACTGAAACTTAAGACTCTAACTCAAAGGAAAGGCATCTGAGCAAGTGTGAAAGCCTAGTGTCAGGATGCTCATTGAAGTGTAGATGAAGCTGGCCATTCCCAGGTCATCAAAGCACATCTGGCAGGAAATGTCAATTCAGATGTAGAGCAGATATGTGGAATATGTCTTTCAACAGTTCATCAGTGGGGGTTGCCTTCATATACGTTGTCATTTGGCTAACACAATGGTGATGTGTGCTTCCTCCCTCAGGCTAGTAGCTGTGTATTGGTGTAACAGGGTTGCATGTCCTCTCCAGGACCTGACGCCTGTTCTTAGGGGACAGTTAACACAAACACAGCACTGGTAGTAAGCTGCCACCACGTTGCTTTCAGAGTTCTCACAGGTCTGGAGCAAAGCAACGAGAATTCTCCAGGCTGACACAAGAACACAAGTCTAAGAGCAAGTCTGAAGTTTCCACTGCAGACCTGAACACAGACACACAAGTTGGTAGTAGTTAACTTAGCAGTCCTGAGACACAGGATTTAGACTCTGAAATTCGTGAGGCTCATTAACCCAGGCAAAGGTAAAATATAGATTTCTTTATTTAAATAAATTGTGCAAAGTTTTAAAACACAAGACATTAGGCAGTGCAAGGACAAAACAATAAATCTAGGCTTTTCCAGCATAGCTATTTACTTACAAGCAATGTACAAGCAGTTTTACCCGCATGAGGTTTCCAAGTACCAAAGGCTGTTGTAAAGGCAGAGTGCAAGTCCAAAGTGCCATTCCCATCAGGGTGGAAATCCAAGTATACAAGGCATAATGAGGGTTGCTTAGGAGTCTTAACCTGGCTTGGCCAAAACCCCAAAGAATTCTACATGGTCACTAAGAACCAAAGTTCTTTTAGGAAAAGGGCTGTGAATGATTCAGGCCTGTTAACCATTCGCAATCCTGCAAAGTGATGTCACTTTTGCCAGTAACCAAGGTGACCAAAATATCCCATAATACTTGTTTGTGAGCTCTGGGGAATCGAAACTTAAAATTCTAAAGATGGTCCGATTCCTCCCCACACACAGGTGCTATCACTTGGGAATGTTTTAGCTAATTGATGACCCCACAGGCTGGTACGATAAGGGCCAGCTGCAAGGAGTTGAGGACATAATTCTACTCCTTATCAGGACCTTAGGACCTCCTTCTCGGTCTCCATGGTAACCCAGACACCTCGTTAGCTTCTCACAATTTACAGTCTAACAAGCATTCCACGGCCCAAGTAGGCCTTGAGAAGCCTTGACCAAAACTTTGGTCAAGCAAGCAGGCAGGCAAACAAAATGGTGTCTGATCTGCATTACAATTGGAAACCTCATTTGCATGCAAGGCAGGCACCTTCTATGTGTAACTTCACAACAGGTAATTTGGAACAACTTCCTTTGAGCCTATGGGTGTGTGTGTGTGCACAGTCCATCTGTATGTCAGCAAATATAAATCCATAAAGCAAATATCAGTCTCATTTCTCAACATGGTTTAACAAACTGGGGCAAAATCTAAACAAAATACTTTAAAATGCTGGGTTGAAAATCCATGTGCCTTTTCTTCCTTGTCAATTTGTCTCATCCTTAAAGGCTGACAGAAGGTAGGGACCTGGCAACCCTAGCTCTATCCCTAGCACTTCTCTTGCTCTACCATTTGGGACTCCATGAATGCTTGGATGGTGTTTTCTTACTAAAATAAATAAGCAGGTTTTCTGTCTTGGCACGGGTTATATGTTGCTGCATATGTGCTGTGATTGGCTGCACAGTTTTTCATTAACAACACTTTATCAGATTTGTAAGCAGAGTGCAATTCAGTTGAGGGCCACATTTGAGTGTCTCCATGGACTGACATATATGTACATTGTTGTTATTGTTCAGTCACATAGTTGAGTCTGACTCTTCATGACCCCATGGACCACATCACGCCAGACCTTCCTGTCCTCCACTGCCCTCTGGAGCCTGCTCAACTCCATGCTTGTCACATCAGTAACACTGTCTTATCATCTCATCCTTTGTCATCCTTTCCCAAATAGGGTATTCATACCAATCTTGGTATTCAGAAAAATTGGGGTATACCGAATATATTTGGATCAGTAAATTCCAAATCCAAATGTTACCAAATATTTTTTCTTTGCACACCCCTAGTCCTCCTCACTACATCAGTGACACACATCCTGACGAATGGGATATTTACTATCTGAACAATTTGGAGAATTTGCACAGCTACTATCTATGGCCTAACATACTAACTTGTAGCAAATGCAAAGCATATAAGAAAGCAATACCTGGTCACATCTATATATCTAATTCCCAAGTTGCCCCCTGCATGCGGATATCTAAATCCACACAGTGGGAGCACCTGGGGGGCAGGGAGATTTTACTGCACAATTGGTGTGCAGAAAAATCTGAAAACTTGAAAAAATATAGGGGGGATATTTAAATCTCCCCCATATCAATAAAATATCCACAAAAACAGAATTCAGGGATAAATGGAAACTGTTTAATTCTTTTTCCTTCTTAACTGCTCCCTGTTGTTCATTTTAGGCTCGCTTACTTCTCCTCCCGTGGAGCTTCTCCCCCCCCCATGAGTATCCCGGGTCCCCCTTCTTGTATATATATATATGCTTATATGTGTGTCATTGTAAAATAAAGTATATTGACCACTGGGGAAGGCCTGAAGGGGCCGAAACGCGTATGGTCCTTAGGTCAAAGGTTTTACCCATCAATTGGATTTGTATAACAATCAGCTTTGAATGATATAGCTTTGAGTCTGATATTTAGACTTTCTTTTTAACCTTATGTATGTTTTATTCATGTGTACACCCTAATAAACATTTGCATATTTTTATAATAATTTATTTGTTAGCATGACCCTCTTAGCCCACAGCTACATTTTGAGTTGAGTTTCCCCCCTTTTTTTTACTCCCTTGCTTTCTCCATAATCCAGCAAATGTTGGCAATTTGATCTCTAGTTCCTCTATCTCTTTGAAACCCAGCTTGTACTTCTGGCAGTTCTCTATCCATGTACTGCTGAAGCCTAGCTTGTAGGATCTTGAGCATGACCTTGCTAGCGTGTGAAATGAGTGCAATTGTGCAATAGTTTGAACATTCCTTGGCATTGCCCTTCTTTGGGATTAGAATGTAAACTGACCCTTTTCCAATCTTGTTGCCACTGTTGCATTTTCCAAATTTGCTGGCATATGGAGTGCAGCACTTTAACAGTGTCAGGGTTCCCAATAAGTCAGTATCAACAGCAGGTCCTCAAGCAGGTAAAGCTTTAATGATCAGAGATATATAGTAACTCCATGAACTCCTAAGTAAGGAATGAGCTATTCAAAATGGCTATTGCAGTTATAGGGGTTTCATACAAGGGCCCCTGACATGTGATGCCCAATAGGCAGCTTTACATAAGTGCAGGTAGTAACAGTTTGGGAAGAAAGTGGGAAGACAGTGCAGTTTCACACTCAAGGCACCGGCTGCTCAAGGTCGGCTCGAGATAAGATATTCAGTACAGAAGCAGCAGCTGCAAAAGGGAAACAGGCCATCCGAGAAAACAACACATCTCATGACAGGGCTACCCGACAAACAGTATAATCTTTTAGGACTTTGAATAGCTCAGTTGGGATACCGTCATCTCTGCTAGCTTAGTTGTTACTAATGCTTTCTAAGGCCCACGGTCAGCAATCACACCATTGTGGTTGTCAAGGACATTGAGATCCTTGTTGTATAGTTCTTCTGTGTGTTCTTGCCACCTTTTCCTAACCTATTCTGCAATTTTTGTCCTTTATCATGGCCAGCTTTTCATGAAACGTTCCCTTGATTTCACCAATTTTCTTGAAGAGATCTCTAGTCCTTTCCATTCTGTTGTTTTCTTCTATTACTTTGCATTGTTCATTCAGAAAGGCCTCCTTATCTCTCCTTATTGTTCTCTGGAAATCTGCATTCAGTTGGGTAAATCTTTCCTTTTCACCTTTGCCTTTCACTTTCCTTCTTTCCTCAGCTATTTGTAAAGCATCATCAGACATCCACTTTGCTTTCTTGCATTTCTTTTTCTTTGAGATGGTGGTGATTGCTGCCTCCTGTACAATGTCTCTGTCAGGATCAACAGCAAGCAGATCCAAACACACTCTTCAGGAAAAGTTATGCTTTATTGGCATACTGGTCTGTTGTCACTGCTACAGGTACATTGTTAGGAATAACGATTAGCATAAGGGA
>NW_015169977.1:14369-20891 GCF_001447785.1 Gekko japonicus | reverse complement strand
TTAGTGCTGAGATAGGCTGGAACAAAGTACAACCAAACACTACAAAAGACCAACATGCTGAAAGGTCAAAAGTTTTACCCATCAATTGGATTTGTATAACAATCAGCTCTGAATGATATAGCTTTGAGTCTGATATTTAGACTTTCTTTTAACCTTAGGTATATTTTATTCATGTGTACACCCTAATAAACATTTGTATATTTTATAATAATTTATTTGTTAGCTTGACCCTCTTAGCCCACAGCTACATTTTGAGTTGAGGTCCCCCCCCCCGGTTTTTTTACTACCTTGCTTTCTCCATAATCCAGCAAATGTTGGCAATTTGATCTCTGGTTCCTCTACCTCTTTGAAACCCAGCTTGTACTTCTGGCAATTCTCTATCCACGTACTGATGAAGTCTAGCTTGTAGGATCTTGAGCATGACCTTGCTAGCATGTGAAATGAGTGCTACTGTGCAATAGTTTGAACATTCCTTGGCATTGCCCTTCTTTGGGATTAGAATGTAAACTGACCTTTTCCCAAACTTGTTGCCACTGTTGCATTTTCCAAATTTGCTGGCATATGGAGTGCAGCACTTTAACAGTGTCAGGGTTCCCAATAAGTCAGTATCAGCAGCAGGTCCTTAAGCAGGTAAAGCTTTAATGATCAGAGATATATAGTAACTCCATGAACTCCTAAATCAGGAATGAGCTATTCAAAATGGCTATTGCAATTATAGGGGTTTCATACAGGGGCCCCTGACATGTGAGGCCCAATAGGCAGCTTTACATAAGCGCAGGGAGTAACGGTTTGGGAAGAAACTGGGAAGACAGTGCAGTTTCGCACTCAAGGCACTGGCTGCTCAAAGTCGGCTCGAGATAAGATATTCAGTACAGAAGCAGCAGCTGCAAAAGGGAAACAGGCCATCCGAGAAAACAACACATCTCATGACGGGGCTACCCGACAAACAGCATAATCTTTTAGGACTTTGAATAGATCAGTTGGGATACCGTCATCTCCGCTAGCTTTGTTGTTACTAATGCTTTCTAAGGCCCATTTAACTTCACACTCAGGGATGTCTGGCTGAAGGTCAGCAATCACATCATTGTGGTTGTCAAGAACATTGAGATCCTTGTTGTATAGTTCTTCTGTGTGTTCTTGTCACCTCTTCCTAACCTATTCTGCTTCTCTTAGGTCCCTGCAATTTTTGTCCTTTATCATGGCCAGCTTTGCATGAAACGTTCCTGATGTTACATATTCAGATGAGCACACATTTCTAACACCACCAAGTAGCGCTATTTCAAGAAAAGATATTCAAAAGCACAATCCAGGGAGGAATTGAATAGTTTAATTCCTTTTCTTTCTTAACTGCTCCCTGTTGTTCATCTTAGGCCTGAGAATAATGATGTAGCATTTAGGGGGGAAAATGCATCTCAGTAAACCTGCACTGGAGGCCAAGATGGAGAAGATCTCCACAACCACAATAGATTTCCCCTTAGTGCTGAGATAGGCTGGGACAAAGGACAACCAAACACTACAAAAGACCAACATGCTGAAAGCAATAAACCTGGCTTCATTGAATGTGTCAGGCAACTTCCTAGCAAAGAAAGCCACAGCAAAACTGACAGTGGCAAGGAAGCCCATGTAGCCCAGGACACAGTAAAACATGGTAGCAGAGCCCTCATTACATTCCAGTATGATTTTCCCTGTCACTGAGTGCATGTCAGTATCAGGGAATGGAGGAGAAGTACTTAGCCAAAGGGTACAGATACTTGCTTGAATAAGGGAGCATGAAAGGACAATAAAAACTGCCATTCTTTTCCCCACCCATTTTCTTATTACAGATCCTGGTTCAGTTGCCATGAACACCAGAATCACGGTGATGGTTTTGGCCAAGACACTGGAAAGAGCCACAGAGAAGACAATGCCAAAAGTAACTTGCCGGAGAAGGCAGGTAATTTTTACAGGCTGTCCAATGAAGAGCAAGGACAATGAAGAGCAACATAAACACTTTGCCAGAAAAAATAAGATAATCTGAGGGGTCAGTGACCTTTGTTGAAATTTAGATTTACAGAGATATCAGAATTCTGAAAGTGTGGAGAATCTATTAAAACAATCCTCCCTGGAGCCATATAGATCTGAATAGCTTTCTGATGGCTTTAGAGGATTTCCCTTTTGATATGTTTGATAGTCCTTTATATGACCTGGTTGACCTCTGGAATGAGGAAATTATCTGGATGGTTGACATAATCACTTCCAGTAGCCCTATCTCAAGTTTTAGGCAGTTTGAAGACATGCATTTTTTTCTTTGGAGGTTTGAAAGGAGCAGAACCTTCTGTTAGAATTCTAAAAGGTCCCCCCCTTTCTGGGCAGAGAACAGATTGGGAGGAGGGAAGTCAGTTAAATAGCTATCCAGATTTACCTCATCCCTCCTTCATACAAATACTAATAGGTCTAGCCAATAGGACGGTCAAGCTCTTCCCACCCTCCAAGCAGGAAACAGAGATTTCTAAGAATTAAATATTAAAGAGGCTTCAGGAAGGAAATTTCTGGAGATGTCAGGAAGAGCTTTCTTGACCTGGCCTGACCTGGTCAGTGGGTGGGGAAAACAGAGCTGATAAAACTCAGGGGAGTGAGGAAGAAGCTCTCCTCTTGCTAAGCAAAAGGTCTCTTTAGGAGCTAAACTCCCCCCCCCCCCAAAAAAAATGGGAGACCTCCCCTTTGAGTAACAAGTCCAGCAATGGCCATTCCCAGGGAAACCTTTGCTTCTAGTGCACAGAGGATATGGATCTGAATGGGAATCTACATTTGTTTATGCCCCATCAATTCAGCATGTTGCTTATTCAGATGAGCACCCATTTCTGACACCACC
This sequence comes from Gekko japonicus, assembly GCF_001447785.1. Lineage (NCBI taxonomy): Eukaryota > Metazoa > Chordata > Lepidosauria > Squamata > Gekkonidae > Gekko > Gekko japonicus. The sequence continues at coordinate 18,040 of NW_015169977.1, read as the reverse complement.
AAGTAGTGCTCTTTCAAGGAAATATATCCAAAAGCAGAATCCAGGGAAGAATTGAAATAATTTAATTATTTTTCTTTCTTAACTGCTCCCTGTTGTTCACCGCAGGCCTGAGAATAATGATGTAGCATTTAGGAAAAAATATGCATCCTAGTAAGCCTGCACTGGAAGCCAAGATGGCGAAGATCTCCACAACCATGATAGATCTCCCCTTAGCACTGAGATAGGCTGGAACGAAGGACAACCAAACACTACAAAAGACCAACATGCTGAAAGTGATAAATCTGGCTTCATTGAATGTGTCAGGCAATTTCCTAGCAAAGAAAGCCACAGCAAAACTGACACCAGCAAGGAAGCCCATGTAGCCCAGGGCACAGTAAAACATGATAGGAGAGCCCTCATTACATCCCAGTATGATTTTTCCTGTCACTGAGTGCATGTCTGTATCAGGGAATGGTGGAGAAGTACTTAGCCAAAGGGTACAGATACTTGCTTGAATAAGGGAGAATGAAAGGACAATAAAAACTGCCATTCTTTTCCCCACCCATTTTCTAACTACAGATCCAGGTTCAGTTGCCATGAAAACCAGAATCACAGTGATGGTTTTGGCCAAGACACTGGAAAGGGCCACAGAGAAGACAATGCCAAAAGTAACTTGCCGAAGAAGGCAAGTCATTTTTACAGGCTGTCCAATGAAGAGCAGGGAGCAGAGGAAACAAAGTAGGAGGGAGATGAGGAGAATGTAGGTGAGGCTCCGGTTATTGGCTTTGACAATGGGAGTGTCCTGATGCTTTAGGAAGATTGCAAGCACCAAAGCTGTGATCAGAGAGAAAGAAATAGCCAAGATGACACAGATGATACCTAAACCTTCTTTGTAGGAGAGGAAGCTTTTATCTTTGGGAATGCATTGGTTTTGGTGGTTGTTGGCATACTGATCTCCTGGACATTTGACACAGGCATCCATATCTGAAAGAAATATTTTGTGTAATTACATTATAAAATATTGACCAACAACTATGAGGAGCAGACTATCAGAGAGTTATAGAATAGAGGTGAGAAGTCAGCTTTGTCTAGTGGTTACACTACAATCAGTAGGACCCAGGTTTGAATCTCGACTATGCCATGGAAGTTTGGTATGTGACCTTGGGTCAATTGCTCACTATTCACTTAACTTCCCTCACAGGGCTGCTGCAAGGATAAAACACTGCAGGGGAGACTGATATTGTGAGCCACTTTGGGTCCCCATTTGCAAGAAGTCCCCGGTATGAATATTCATATAAATAAATTCAGGAAACTAAACCCTATATTGGGCCATGGTTATTTTTCTCTCTCTTACCTTTCTGTTCAGAGATCATTCCTTCTGGACATGGATCACAGTCATAACAGCAGAACTTCTCTCCCTCCCTCTTTTTTCTGCTGTAGCCACAGGGGCAGGGGTCATTGCACACAGAACGGGGCAGGCTCTATTGATAAAAGGACATCAAGAAGATATTAACTGTGCATTGAGAAATGGCATGTTGTGCATTGTTGGAATTGAATTATGACAGCATAATCTTTGATCCAGCTGCCTTTTTGTCCTGTTTATTAAAGCACCCAATTTTTTTTTTCCCCTTATGCAGGTCATATGACCTGAGGCCTAGATTTTTTACTTTGCCCAAAAGAGAACCTCCCTCCTACTTTTTGCAACTTTATTTTGAAATGTGATTCAGCTCTCATGGTACTTTTTTCTTTAAGTTCCAGAGAAGAGCATGGGTAAGCAAATAAAGGTAACAATAGTTAAGAAAGCTACTGATTTTAAATGGCTCACATCCCACATACATGAAGAATAATATAAACTATCATCAGTTGTGAAGGATTAGTTAGGGTACAGTCACATGCGCCAGATAAACCGGGGGGGGGAGGGGAGTGACGCTATTCCCTCAGGAGGAATTTGACCTGCAGTTGCATGATCACACAGTCCTTTGAAGCTGCAGGCACAGCCCGCCACTGCATGATCAGACACAACCATGGGTGAGTTGGGTTTTTTTTTTGCCATTTGTTTCCAGTTCACTTAAATGGAGAATCAATGAATCACATCTTCACACTGAGGGCTCCCTATGTAGGGTATGGTGATGTGCATACTAAGGTGGTGGTGGGGAACAATGGCATGGAGTTGGAATGGCCTGATCAGACTGTCCCGTGCCATGAGAGCGCATTGGAGCGATCAGACAAGGGAAAGTCCATCTGTGGCCCATAGGAACCCATTTGCTACCAGGCTTTCCCCAGTGTCTTTTTACTCTGCTTCTGCGGCAGAGCAAAACTGGTTGCCAACAGCTGCAGGTCACTTCCCAGATGTTGTTGTCTGATTGTGTCCTTAAAATAAATAAATAAATAAATAAATCCACCATGTGTACCTATGGCAGGGCTAATTGTGCGTGTGATTGCAGCCTTGGAGTTGTTACAATTAAGAAGAATGTTCTTATGAAGCATACAGCTTATACTAATATAAAGAGTACCCCAAGGAAGTATTGAGGGAGGAAGAAGAAGACGAAGAAGAGTTGGATTTATACCTCGTCCTTCACTTGGAGTCCCAGAGTGCTTTATGATCTCCTTCCCTTCCTCTCCCCACGAGAGACACCCTGTGAGGTAGGTGGGGCTGACTGAGCTCTGAGAGAACTGCTCTTGAGAGAACAGCTCTGAGAGAACTGTCACTGACCCCAGGTCACCCAGCTGGCTGCATGTGGAGGAGTGGTTTGATAAGGAATGTAGACACTTAAAAATCCAATTACCCAATGTCTTTAGATAATATTGTGAGTCCGCTGCCCCATATTTTATCAAAAAATACTTTAAATTTAAGAAGCCACTACAACAGATTATGAACAGAAAGAGGATTGAATATATTAATGCACAATGGGGACAATTATACAAGGCCACAATTTTAAATAATATAAAAAAATTCTGGACCATAAACAGAAAGAGGATTGAATATATTAATGCACAATGGGGACAATTATACAAGGCCACAATTTTAAATAATATAAAAAAATTCTGGGCCATAGTCTAGAGTGCATGTCGTGCAGAGGCTCTATGTCTGCTATTTCTCCCCAAGAGTTGTTTTAATATTTTTCAAGATTATTCCCTCAGGATGATGTCCACACTATGGAACCCTCAGATTTTTTGTCTGAGGACACCTGACTGTCCTCCTCTAAAACATGATGAAATAAAAGAACTGATTGACCAATTAAAACCAGGAAAAAACATCTGGTCCTGATATAATTCTACCTGAAATTTTAAAACTGGACCTTTACTGGTGGGCTGCCTAGAGATGTGAAGGCCCGGGAAAAAACCGGAAAAATTCGGAAAAAAACGTTTTTTTTCCGTTTTTCCCCCTGAAGATTTTTTGTTTTTTTCCGAAAAATTGGAAAAATTGAAAAAAGAAAAGAAAAGAAAAAATGATTATGGAATGTTTTATTTTAACATGATGAATAAAATATTTTAAGACAAGGTGTTCAAATATTTTCCAAAACCAAACAAAGGTTAGTGGAAAGGAGGGCCAATATTAAAACCTTTTCATAAAAAGAGGTACATGTATTTATTAATAATAACAAATTAAAACATATATAGGGGCCCAATTACAACCAATATATATAAAACATAACCATAACCAGGGCTAAAAAAGTTTTATATATATTGGT
>NW_015169977.1:0-8904 GCF_001447785.1 Gekko japonicus | reverse complement strand
ATTCCAGTTCCAGAACACTCCTACCACTTCCTGGGGAAGTCATTCCAGTCCAAGACCACTTCTGCTACTTCCAGGAGCTAAATTCAACTCCGTGGTCTCTCATTCCAGTCCCTGAACACTCCTGCTCCACCCAGGGGCCGTCATTCCACTCCATGGCCTGTCATCCCAGTTCCAGAACACTCCTGGTACACCCTAGGGCCATCATTCCACTCTTGGCCCTGTCATCCCAGTTCCAGAACACTCCTGCTGCACTCTGGGCTTGTCATTCCACTCTGTGGCCTGTCATTCCAGTTCCAGAACACTCCTGGTACACCCTGGGGCCGTCATTCCACTGTTGGCCCTCTCATCCCAGTGCCTGAACACTGCTGCTCCACCCTGGGGCTGTCATTCCACTCTGTGGCCTGTCATCCCAGTGTCTGAACACTCCTGGTGCACCCTGGGGCCGTCATTCCACTACGTGGTCTCTCATGCCTGTCATCCCAGTGCCTGAACACTCCTGCTCCACCCTGGGGCCGTCATTCCACTCCGTGGCCTGTTATCCCAGTGCCTGAACACTCCTGGTGCACCCTGGGGCCGTCATTCCACTACGTGGTCTCTCATTCCATCCTCAGAGTAGTGTATTTGTGCCCAGAGACCCTAATGGAAAATCCATTCCACATTTTTATTGTAACTCTACTTGTACCCTAATGTTTTCCAATGGAGCCCATGCAAGTCAATTGGCATTCCTTGCTCCCATGATTTCCAATGGGCCTTCCAGCGTCTCCCATTGTTTCCAATGGGCAATCCTGTCCTTCCTTTTAGTAGATCCCCTTCCAGCTGGACCCCTCTTAGGACTTTGCCCGGGGCCGGCATTCTTTCCCCCTGCTGGCCAGAGCCTTCTGCATGCACCCCCTCTCCTCCTTGCTTCCCTCTCACAACTTTAATGGCAGTAGTTCAGAAAGTAGAAATTTTGCTCACAAAACTCCATAGCTTAGAGGGAAGATTGGTGGTGGGCCCCCTGAGAAAAACATGGGCCCCCTGAGAAAAAAGTTGTTAGCTACGTGCCTGTGTCAGCATAACCAGGAAGGACAGAAAAGATCTCCTCTGTGACAAAACACAGGGGTTTCACAACTTCCTTGACCTTTGTGGTCTCATGTTAGAACGTCTGGCAAGTTATCTAAAAGACCCAGGTTCAGATCCTCACTCCGTTATAGAAGTTAGCTGCATGGCCTTGAGCCAACCATAGCCTCTCAGCCTAACATACCCTACAGGATTGTCGCCATGGGGGGTAAGGTAGATGTGAGCAGTGTGAGCAGCTTTGGGTCTGTATTGGAGAGAAAAGTAGCACAGAACACATAAGGTAGGAAATATTCCCTCCTTATAAAAGAAAGGAGGTTTAAGAACCCTCTGAGTTATCACAGCCAGTGTGATATAGTGATAAGAGTGTCTGAGTAGGACCTATGAGATCCAGGTTCAAATCCTACTTCAGCCAAGGAAGGTTGTTGGGTGAACTTTGGCAAGTCACACTCTCTCAGACTTACTTGTCTCTCTAGGTTTTTGTTTTGAGGATGAAATGGAGGACAGGAGAACAATTTAAAGTGCTTTGGGTCCCCGTTGTAGAGAGTGTAGAGTATCTCATCTGTTGTAGATCTAATTTGATCTACAGCTCACCCCCCAAAAAGATTATTGCTCTTCATTAGGCATCACTGCAAGTCTTTTGGCAGAAGGCAAAACTTCTCATCCAGTAGTCAGACTGACATTAAACATCGCAAGTGCAGTCAGCCATGGGGTAGGCAAGTGAAGCAGGGGCGGACCACTAGCAAATATGCATACCACTAGATGCATACACAACATAAGGTGATGCATTCACCCAGTAAAAGCTGCCGAGTAGTCCCATGGTTGCAAAAATGGCCTGATGGGCTTTTATTGCCAAGGCAGATCACAGAGATAAAGAATTACATTCTTGAGAAGACAGACAATGTAAAGACTCACAAGAACGAAGGCTTACTGAGACCTGCCACATCAGCTAAAGGGCTTGCAGAATTCTGAAACAGATAACGTGCAACTTTTCTCAGTTTAGAATCAAGCATGACTTCCCATGTTTTACCTGCTTAAAGGTTCGATGCCACACAATTTGATCATCATCAAGAGTTAGCTCTTTGCCTGCCAGAGCCCAAGGATCAAGTCTTCCCACTTTCACTCGAACAAAAGAACCATTTGGGAAAGTGACACAGTTTGTAACATCAAATCCAGTTTTTAATTCTCCATTGTCATCAAAACACACCGTGTCTCCAGCACTGTTGTTGAACATGATGTTTTTTAGAAAGTAGTGAAGCTAGTTGAGAGATGCAATGAAAGGAAAAGTCAATGGTATGTTGAATCGTTTTGGCAGTGTCACAGCCTAACGGATGTTTATATATTTATGTTTATTGATATGTTGATTTTGTTTTTTGCTATAAATTTATCATTTCTTCTTGTGGTTAGAGATACATAAACATGACAACAAATCAGTTCAACACATGAGTGACCAGTGTTGTCACTCGGTCTCCCACATCTCCTCCTTATATAGCTTTTTTTGTTTGGCCCCAGAATCCATGGCACAGTCTTTTTGGTCATCAAAATGGGCCTCTTCCCTCCCCCTCCCTTTCCTTCAAGAGAATAGTTTGTGCTATCCAGCTCAATGATTTTGATGAAATTCTATTAAGGGCTTAAGGAAGGCAAAGCTCCACTGACCTCATGTAATGGCTATGGCTATACACTTTCCTGACCTCTGTGGTCTTGTTACATCTTATGTGCTTAAATTCTGTATAATGTCTTTGACTTTAATAAAATCATTTTGAAAATAAAAAAGTAGTTTTGTGTTTTGATTTAATTACCTGCCATGGCTGTAGCTGCTTTCCTTTTACCAATCTTCTACCACTGGATTGAGATACATAGATAGAATGCAAAGCATGTGCTACAGCGTGGACAGCATTGTAAATACTGTAGCTGTGGCCACTCATGCTCATTTCAAACAAAGTCATAGGAAGAGAGTCTAGCTTCTCATTGCCAGAACAGGCATTGCCGCTGTTCTGTACTGCTCCTTGTACCATTACATTTCTCAGAGAACAATCAAATGCTTGTTCCCAGAAGTTCTGGATAAAACCATCTTCTTTTGCCCAAGTAGGATTGATGTCCTGAAGGAAGTTTTGGAATCCAGGTGGCTTATTGGCATGCACCATGAAGGATAGAGCACCATGGAAAACCTCTATATCCCAAATCCTTTGAAAGGAAAAGGATTCAAAATCCCAGTGGGATGTAGTAATCCAGACTTTATGCAGAGGTGGCAGTGCAAGAAAGGGTGCTGCACATAGCAACACTCCCAGAACAAACATGGATGTAGGTTGTGCATATACAACATATGCATTAGCCTTGCTGTTATGGTGAATGGCATAATTTACTGGTTGCTTCAAAAGCACATCTGCCTCCTCTTCCAGGTAAGTTAATGTTGGGAATCTAATTATAAAGTCAAAACAAATACCGTTCTCAGAAAGTATGGGTACCATGATGTGCAAAAATCTGTCACCATTGTCATTATCCAAAGCTCCAAGCCCAATCCACGTCCATCTAAAATGATGAAGTAAGCGAATAATACCCATGAACTGAAAGGCTTCATTTGGAACCATTTGGAACAAATAAGGGAATGACATTTTGCTCCCCTGAGCTGGTAAAAGGGATCCATAAGTGAGCTGAAAGGGACACATTGGGATTTTAGGAAAGATCACCACAGTATGTGAAAGTATTTTCCAAAGATTTGTGATTTAGGAAATGCCCTACCTGAGGTACCTTGTAGAAGGCCAGGATGGTGGCCATATTGGCAGAGATGTCAGTGTCCAGTCCTCCAATAACTGCTATCAGTTTATTTTCTGTATCACACTTGAAATTTGGTATGAATCTCTGTTGTGCAGAAAGCAAACTCAGGGTAGCTTTATAGGTCATCCTTGCAGTGTAGTAACTACTGAGGATGTGGAAACCCAAAGTGAAGTTTGGCATGATGTTGGTATTCTCATTGATCTCTTTGACTGCAAAGGCCAAGGCCAAGTTATGCTGGTAGTTCTTTGGCATTGACCTGCAATGAGAGTCATGGGCTATTTAATTGAACTACAGAAAATGTAGTGTACTTGAACTCTGTTAACAGTGTCTAGAATTATGTTCAGTCATTTGAGGTTATGTTTCTAGCCCCTTATTATCACTACATGAGAATGGATCTTATTTTCAAATCCTTTTGAATGGCAAGACATTACCTCCATATATAGTTAAGGTATACTTGGATCAGAGTGTTTCTCCAGCAAGAATAATTTGGAACGTTGGAGATTTGGGTAATTTTATTTGGAGTCACATGCTAAGAATATGACAATTTATAGAAATTCTTTTTCATATTCATACAAGGAGAAAAAAATGGGGGTTTAATGGCCAATGCTCCTCATGCTGAATCAAAATTTCTCTTTTCAAGGTCTTGCTCTGTTTTTTCTTTGGTTAGCCAAGTTACCATTATTATAGAGTACATAATATATTTAAGATAAAACACCCTTCCACCTATTAAGTTTATTGACATTTGAAATATTTTTATTGTTTTTAACTAAGATTTGTTGAAATTATTGTTGAAATTATAAGATCTCAGAAGCTAAGCTGTATTTGGATGCAAGAACACCAAGGAAGACTCTACTGAGGAGGACAATAACAAACCTCGCCCACTTCTCACTTGCCTTAAAAGCCCTTTGGATCAGTTACCATAAGTCACTTGCAACTCAGTAGCTCTAAACCATGTAGATAAAATCTACAGCCATGATGGATGTCTATTTCTGTATTAGATTTCCAGCTTCAGTCTTGCCCTTCTCATCTTTGAACTGATCATTTTTATCTCTAGATAAGGTAATGTTTCTATGTGTAATATAAATTCTATATATACAGTGAGATCCCACAGTTCTCAAAAACCCTTCAATATGTCCCACCCTTCCTCATACAGACTTCATAAATAAATTTGTTGTTGTTCAGTCGCACAGTCGAGTCCGACTCTTCGCGACCCCATGGACCAGCTCCCGCCAGGCCCTCCTGTCTTCCGCCGTCCTTTGAAGTTTGCTCAGTTTCATGTTCATTGCATCTTTTTAAATACAGACAAATAAATGCAGGAAATAAATACAGACAAAGCTCTCTTCAGTCTTAGTGAAGTGAAGTAAGGCAGGCAGTTCAGACATATTTATGAGCAACTTTGCTTTACCATATTCCGAAGTAAATTTTTATCTTCAATGACTCCCTTGGTAATAATAATATACTTTATTGTCATTGTACATAGTACAACGAAATTAAAGATGCAGTCATTTTGGTAATCTACAACCATACTCATATACACTCACACAACCATTCACAACCATCCCATAACTCCCTTAAGGTTCACATTGCAACTTAAACCACCAATGTCACCCAAATTCCAATGTCATACAGCAATTAAAGCAATAATAGCTCTCAAATAAAAACTATTTTTAATCTGTTTGTCCTTGTTTTAATTGTCCTATATCTTCTACCCAAAGGCAGCAGTTCAAACAGGGAGTGTTCAGGGTGTGACAAATCCTGCAGAATGTTCTTTGCTTTTTTCAAACATTGAGAACTATACAATTCCGCCAGGAATGGGAGAGGGCAGCCAATAATCTTCTGGGATGTGATGATAACTCTCTGGAGTGCTTTCGTATTCACAGCCGTACAACTGGCAAACCAAGCACAGACACAGTATGTTAAAATGCTCTCTATTGAGCAACGATAGAAGGACTTCAATATTTTCTCACTCAAGTTATTTTTCTTTAAAAGTCTGAGGAAAAAAGAGCCTCTGCTGGGCCTTCTTCACCAGAGCAGTGGTGTTAGTGCTCCAGATCAAGTTTTGCTCAATAATCACTCCCAAAAACTTAAAAGTAGCCACCCTCTCCACACGTTCTCCACCAATAAACAGTGGCTGGATGTCCGTTTTGTTCCTCCTATTGTCCACTACCAGTTCCTTGGTCTTGGTGGTGTTGAGGATCAAATTATTTTCCCTGCACCAAACACAAAGCCGTTCCACCTCGTCCTGATAAGCAGACTCATCATTCCCACAGATGAGCCCCACCACAGTGGTGTCATCAGCAAACTTGATGATGGTGTTACTGGGGTGGGTGGGGGTACAATCCTGTGTGTAGAGGGTATAGAGCAAGGGGCTCAACACACAGTCTTGTGGAGAACCGGTATTAAGGGTAAGGGCTGTGGACATATAGGACCCTACTCTAACCCTCTGGGGGCGGGCTGTCAAAAAGTTCAAAATCCAGAAACATATGGAGCTGGAGAGTCCAAGGCCCTCCGATTTGGACACTAATCTATCTGGGAGGATGGTATTAAAGGCAGAACTAAAATCCACAAACAATAGCCTCACATAACTCCCCGGCTGCTCCAGATGTGACAGAGCTGTATGCAGAGTAGTGGTGATGGGTGCAAACAATTCAGGTATTTACATTAAAAATATAAAACAGTATGGGGACATTTCAAGAATCTTCTCTGTCAGAAGGCTTTGGAAGACTGCAAACACAATTCTAGGGTTCTAAGAGACCCAAATGTATTTCACAACTATGTTGTGCCATTTTAAAAGTGTTGGGAGGGATGAACACAGTAATATTATGCAATACGGGTAAAAGCCTTGGCATCATGTTAGTTTTGAGAACTGCTGTACTTCCCGGTCAGGGTTTCTGCATCTTATTCCATCTTTCCATATCAAGTAGCATCAAATTTATTTTCAAAGATTTCTAGTCAAAGAGTTGACAGAGGACATCCCTGCCTAGCTACTTGTTACAGACTTATGGGATGGGAGAGGGCATGATGACCTGAACCAGTATCACTAAGGATACAATGCATTGTTTGTAGCCATGTGATAGAATGGATCACCCTGCATGTACTGAAAGAAAATGCAGTTCAACCTGGTTAAATACCTTTGCAGCATCCACAGGATTCAGACTAATTCCACGTTGAAATGGTTTACCATATATCTTGTACTTCTCATCACAAATCAACCCTGAATCAAATCTATCTGCTAATTAATGATAGAATTAAAATGCTGATTTTAACATGTAAATTTGCTTCTTCAACAGGTGAAAGGCTCATTCTTTTTTTTTAAAAAAAGCCCCCCTTATCCAACCTACATCACAACCCTAAATATTTTCAAGACTTTGCAGTGTTAAAATAGAACTCCATTGAAAACTGGAGTGATCTTTTTCTGGAATATAGCTGTTTCTTAGTGACTCCGGAAACAGCTAGTATAATGAAGTCTCTATAGCATGTATTCCCTGAAGTAAAACATCTGCCCTGTCACCTCAAATTGGCTCCCCGCTAACAACAATGCTCCGAAAATTCCAGTACCTGAAGGGAAAAATTCACACACTTTGAATCCCGAACTAGTAATGTCCTAGCAAAACTTCACCAATCACAGTAAATTCCCTCCCTAATTCTAGATCCAAAGTTGTAACATTTTCTTCTTAGAGCAAACCTCTAGCCGCAACTCTACAACTTCTGTCAGTTACATAACTGGACAACACAGTGCACTGGATTTTAAAACATCCAAGTCTCCCCTCCATAAAATGGCAAGCCTGATTAAGACAAATCTTTTACCACACCAATGCTAGTCTGTGGCTGTGGTCCCCCCCTACTCACTTCCACGTAGTATTGTTCAATGAAATTCTCTTAATCCCTTGATGGACCAAGGGTCTGATTCACTATAAGGCAGTTTCATGTATTTATGTGCTCAGTGTCTTCCCAAACAACCCTCCATGGGTTGAAATTACAGAGGTGATTTCCTGTCCACTCCCAGATCCATGATAATTTTATTTTTCTAACATTCAAAGCCTGTTTGTAATTTCCTCCTCCCCTAGCCTGATGCAGCCCTGTCTATGACTTGCTGTCCTCCAGGAAACCCCCCACTACCACCATCTGAAGGCATTCTGTTCCCTCATTCTTTTCTTTATTATTGGACTCTTGTTTGGTCCTGCATCCCAAGACTCCTGTATGAATCTTGCTTCTCCAACTTCCTAAAAATCCCTCTTTATCTCACAAAGACATTAGAACAACCCCGTAGTTCCCTTGCCCTACTAAAATAAAGTCTAAAGACATAAAACTGGAATGAACACACATGTATCACTATCTTTCCAACTACCGTTTGCTCTCTAATTGAGGTCAGATTTTGGACTGTAACACCTACTACACAGGGACCAAACACGTTGTACCATCCAAAATGCTGTACAGTATAAATAGTGATACAAGAAAGTGGACAAAAATCCTTACATAGGTTCATAATAAAGCCTTAAGACATTCTACTAATAAAGCCTGAAGGCATACGACTTGAATGAACACACATGCATCACTCTCTGTCCACCTACCTCTCCACCTTTTGCTGTCTTGTTGAGCTCAGATTTTGAACTGTAAAGTAAACTAGACATATTATACCATCCAAAAGGCAATATAAATAATCATACGAGGAAGTTGGAAAAAATCCTTACATGGGTTCATTAATTATCATCTGTGCAGGTGGCAGCTTGAAACTGGGAGCACTGTAGAAGATGAAAACCTGGGAGGCAATCCCACCAATGATAAAGTTGCCTGGCTGGTAAAATTCATGAGGAATAGGGAGAGTGTCATCGTTTGTGGTGCAATGAATGGAGAGCTTCTTGCAAACAGCTTGAGGCAGCAGTATGAGAAGCAGCCCTAGTTTCACTGCCATTCTAATGACAGATCTTTTCCTTCTGATAGTCTTCTTTCCGTCTATAGCATTATAGGGCTAGTATGAGTTGGTTACTCTTTTCCTTGAACAGTGGATGGATCTGTTGGTGTGGTTGGTAAGGGGTTTCCTTTTACCTAGTTAATAATGGATCCTTTTGTTAC
>NW_015169976.1:2639-30358 GCF_001447785.1 Gekko japonicus | reverse complement strand
GGACTGTACTCGAAATATACAGCGGGTTGTATTCGGCCAGTTTTTCCTCTGGTGCAAAAAGTCCCATGATCCCTAACATAGTATTTACGATTGGTCAAAGGAGACCCCTTAAAAGGGCTATGCCAGAGATCATGGGACTTGCATGGGCAAAACCTGGGTGGGTTTGTGGCTGTAGTAAGGAGGCAAACTGGGCGAGACCGAGGCCCTCTCTGCACTCTCCTTTTAATCCACCAAGCAATTCTGCACTAAAACCAAATTCAACCTTCTTTTTAATCCAGTCCCCCCCCTTCTGTACTACAATCGAGTTCAACCTTCTTTTTATTCCAGGTTTCCCCCCATTCTGCACTACATCCCTTCCCTTCAGTGGTCAGTCCGGTTTCAGCCTGCTGTTGTCCCAGGTTATTTGGATGCTGTTTTGCCCTGGACTTAAATTGCCTCGGCTTGAACACTGAGGAAATCTGGAGTGGCAGGAAAATGTGGCGAGGAGCTGAGATAAAATGCTGTCTGAATCCAACCCAATAGAAGAAGAAGAAGAGATTGGATTTCTACCCCACCCTTCACTACCCAAAGGAGTCTCAGAGCGGCTTACAAACTCCTTTCCCTTCCCCTCCCCACAGCAGACACCCTGTGAGGCAGGTGGGGCTGAGAGAGCTCTGACAGAAACTGCTCTTTTTCAAGAACAGCTCTTGTCAGAGCTACGGCTTGGCCAAGGTCATTCAGCCAGGTGCAAATGGAGGAGTGGGGAATCAAACCCGGTTCTCCCAGATTAGAGTCCGTGCACTTAACCACTACACCAAACTATTTTCGGGGGGGGGGGGGGGGGAGGTGACATAGTTGTTCAAAAAGTGCATACTCATTCCACTGATGCCCACCTTCACCTCAGTCTTTTTTTTTTGTATTGATTCAAAGTTTCACAAAACCTATTTGACTGATATGGTATGCATATTTCTGAGAAACGAGAACAGCAGCGCTGTACTGAAACCTTATTGCACCCTGTAGCATTCCTTCTTCTGGATTTACTATACATTGAGATAAACAGTTATTTAGCACCTATGTATAATCCCATCATTGCCCCCCCCAGAACATGCAGCACAGTATCTCCAGATGAGATACCTAGATATTGTTTTATATATCGTCCCAGACAGTTCTTCACAATGAAATTCTTTCACCCCGAGAGAATGTGCAGAAAGAACACTGAGTTACGCCAAGGAGGTGGAAACTCATTACAAGGAAGTGGATGGGGCCACAGGTACGGTAATTGATAGAGCACCGCGCCAACAGTCCTACAGAAGAAATGAGACTCAAAAATGTGGGAGGTTATGTGGCAGAAGGATTTCCCAGTCAACTATGTCCTACATGTTTTGATGCGAGACCAAATGGCTTGAACCCCTCCTCCCCCCTTTTTTTTAAAAAATGCTCTTTCGATAGTGTTGGACAATGCTGCATCTTTACGGAGGAAAAGAAAAGCCATTGATAAGTTAATAATCCACAAGGAACCACTGTTTTAGGAGTCAGCACATATCTTAGCAAACCAATTTCAGAGGAGGAGGAGGAGGAGATTGGATTTATATCCCGCCCTTCACTACCCAAGGGAGTCTCAGTGGCTTACAAACTCCTTTCCCTTCCCCTCCCCACAACAGACACCCTGCAAGCTAGGTGGGCTGAGAGAGCTCTGACAGAAACTGCTCTTTTTTCAAGAACAGCTGTTATCAGAACTATGGCTTGCCCAAGGTCATCCAGCAGGTGCAAGTGGAGAAGTGGGGAATCAAACCCGGCTCTCCCAGATTAGAGTCCATGCACTTAACCACTACACCAAACTGGCTATTTAGAAATAGATTTCCTGAACAATGCTATGTTGAGAATTAATAGAATACTGTAAAATCAGTAGTTCTAGTGCACTCTCAATTAGTTGCATTTATTTATAGTGACATTCTAACAGTTATGCCCTTCTAAAAGTGCAGCCAGCTCTAGAGATGCACTCCTGAGAGGAAGCCACACTGAACACATTTGAGTCAGATTCTGATTTAGACCTGCTTAGAATGTCCATTGAAGTCAATATGCCGAGAAGGTTGTAACTCCGCTTCCGATGACAACACTAACATCCTAATCTCATGATTTTCACTAATCTAATCAATACCCTGAAGTCTCCAAGCAACATAAGGAAGACAACTCAAGCAAAGCCAATCAAACCCGAGGTATAAGGAGATGATCTCGTCATTGGATTTCATTCCTGTGCTGCCTAACAAAATATATTTAGCTACCTAACACTGCCAACTGCGTACTGCCATAAAAACGATAATCGGAAATGCACAGTCTAACCTCATTACGGAACGCAACTGCACACGTAATTCTGAAAAGTGTTCGGAAAGAAAAGAAAACATTTAAAAATACTATTTGGGATATACTGAGGCCACTGAGTTTAAGTAGGCTTCATTTGGTATAATATATAAGGACAAGAGGTGGGACCCGCGATGCTCGTGGGGGGGGTATTCTCCACAGCTCCTGGCCGGCCGGCCACTGAAGCAGCAGGAGCTCCACATGGAGGGGGAGAAGGCGGCTGCAGGTAAGCCCAGCAGGTGATCTGTCAGGCTTCCCCCCCGCCCACTCACTGACAGCAGCAACAGTGGTGATCCGAGGCTTCTCCTTCCCCCCAGCAGCAATGGCGGTGAGCCCTGCGTGGGTCCCCGCTGCTGGGCACACCAGGCTTCTCCCCCTCTGCTGCAGCAATGGCCGTGGCTCCCAGCCGCTGGCTGCCAAGGCTTCACTGCCACTGCCAGCAGCAATGGCAGGAAGCCCTGTGTGGATCTGCCAAAGTTCGCAGTGGTAACTGTGCATGCGCAGGGGACTCTCTTTACTTTTTGTGGGGTTTAAATATCCTCGTATAGTTTTTACAACTTTTCAGTTTTTTTTCTGCACACGTGGGGATTACCCCAAGTGTGCAGGAAAATCTCTTTGCCCCCTAGGTGCCCCCAACATGCGGATTTAGACATCCACACGCAGGGGGCGTCTTGACTATTAGTATATAGATGGGCGGGAAGCAGCATGGGTATAGCCCGACCTCGTCAGTCGGTATTTGGAAGGGAGACCACCAAGAGAGACTCTGCAGGGAAAGGCAATGGCAAACCACCTCTGCTTCTCACTTGCCTCGAAAGCCCCTCACTGGGGCGGCCATAAATTGGCTGCAACTTGACGGCACTTTACACGCGCATAAGGGTAATGGTGAGGTAGCCTTTTAGTAGGATGATATTTCCTCCTGTTGATTTTGTTGTGGATTGCCCTGTTCTGTAGAGATAAGCAGTACAGAGATGGAATGCTCTGCCCTACTCAACTGCACAAGCAAAGAGAAATCTCCTTCCTTCCCCCAGCTCCTGTCTGGCAAAAGGAAGGGGCACATGGGGACAACATTGGTCCCATTTGACCACTCCACCCTAAAAAATAAAACCGACCATGCATGAGACTGATACCTTCTTTTCAGTCAGCAGTGTTGACAGCTCTGCCTCCCGTGCATGGAGTCAGAGAGTGAGCAGGGAGATAGTGTGGTCCTACATGCTTCACAGCATGCGTATCAGGTCATAGTCTCAAGCTCTTCATGTTGTATAATGTACTGCCTGCCTTTCAAAGCTCAAAAGTAAAGCTACTTATAAAACATGCAGTGACACACAGGTGGCATACGGAAATCCATGCTGACCGCATTGATAACAGGCCCTTACTCCAGACTAAATCTCACAGAACTCAATAACCCAGATGCAGACATGTGCAACGGCCGGAGTGAATTTATTTTATTTATTTTGATTTATTTAATTTACATCCTGCCCTACACCGCACGTGGGCTCAGGGCAGCTCTCAACATTCAATAAAAACAGTACACTATTACAGCCCCATTCACACACCGAAATTGCCGCAGGAGAGCCACGAATGTTGGGCGGATTTTCCGGGTGCTATCACACCGCAACATCTGGTGGGCGTAGCACACCCGTGGCCAACCCGGGGCATCCTGCCCTGCTGAAAATGCGCGGTTAAAGAGTACCTGCACAAAAGTGCTGGCAAATGGTTTTCCACAGGCTGCTGACAGACTCCGTCCATGTGATTGCGCTGGCACGGCTTTTCCCTCTGGCCATCTTTGTTGAAGCGCAGGCGATGAGGGACGGAACCGTGGTGTGCTGCCGACGCATCTGATCGTGTTCTGGTGGGTCTAACTGCACAGGCACAAATAGCCGTGCCTCCCCCCCCCCGCGTTATCTGGCCCATGTGACCGGGGCCTACATAAAACATCAGTCACAACCCTCAGTAATCCCTGATGGTCGCACAATGATACCAATCACAGTGACTGCTGCAACAATGTCAGGGAGGGCACAGAACAGCTGGTTCTGGTGACAAGTTGATCTAGGCCATGCCCCAAGGTGATGGTGCATGATAAGATTGATCACGTTGAGCAAGTCCAATGAGCTGCTATTGTGCAGCCAAGACTAGAATCAGCAGTCCAAGGATACATGTGCTGCTCCCAATGCCCCCTCTAAACTGTGGAGTCTTGTGAGCAAAAATTCTAATCTGTGAGCTACTGGCATTAAAGTTGTGAGCAGGTGATTTGACTACTGCATAAATTAGATTGTCTTGGAGGCTGGAGCCATTCTCGCTGAGCTAAGACAAAAATGTGTGAGCTGGAGACTAAAAAACTGTGAACTCACTCACACTAACTCAGCTTAGAGGGAACACTAGCTGCTTCCCCATGTACTGGACCCCAAACAGAAAAGGATTCCTTAGCTCTTGGGGGAGTCTGCCTGTGCAGGCCATCAGTGGCTTCTCTTGACATGGAAAGGAGACCAAGGCACACTGGGAGCATTTCCCAAAAACACAGTGAACTTGATCCAGCATTAACTGTGCACAGAATCATGTTAGTGAGTTTTGTGCCACTGAAAGCGGTTGGGTTAGAACGGATAAAAGGAAGTACTTCTTCACCCAAAGAGTGATTAACACATGGAATTCACTGCCACAGGAAGTGGTGGTGGCGGCTACAAGCATGGACGGCTTCAAAAGGGAATTAGATAAGCATATAAAGCAGAGGTCCATCAGTGGCTATTAGCCACAAGGAATAGTTAGGGACTCTGGGGCAACTGATACTCTGTCTTCTTGGTGCTTGGGGGGGGGTCAACAGTGGGAGGGCTTCTAGTGTCCTGGCCCCACTGGTGGACCTCCTGATGGTACCTGGTATTTCTGGCCACTGTGTGACAGAGTTTTGGCCTGGATGGGCCTTTGACCTGATCCAACATTGGCGTCTCTTATGTTCTTATGTTCTTAAGAAATATTTTACCTCTCTGATCTTCCTGTCCAACAAAAAAGTAGTTCTTTTCTGACCACAAAAGTGCCCCTCCCACTAGTCACCAACATCAGAAGAAACATTTATTTAAAATTATTTATTTAAACATTTATATACAGCCTTTCCATGCACATAGAGTCCCTGAGAAATACCCCTCTGTTACATTTTAATTTCATTTAAAAAAAATCATTGATAATCTGTGCTATTGCTATATGATAATATATCCTTAAATGTCAGGACGGGTCGCTGGTGATCGAGATCAAGTTAATTTATGGCACAGTATTCCCCCATTACTATGTATGAGTGTGAAAGTTGGACAATGAAGAAAGCTGACAGGAAGGAAGGTTTTTTGGGGGGAGGTCAGGGTTTTCGGTATTCGGATCCAGAATTTTTAGAAATCCCGAATTTCTTGGGGGGTCCAATAGGTCAAAGAAGAAAAACACCAGTGCGTGTGTGGAGGAGCCAGCCCAATCCTCAGGTTGGCTTAACTTCCCCAAGCCCCGAATCTGCTGTGCCGCAGGGCGATCATCCCCCGTGGCACACAGATCCTGGTTGGAATGGCTTCTTCTCCAGTCCAGTTAGAACCAGGCTGCAGGGGAAGCCAACCCCAGGATCTACCCCTAATAGACATGTTTATTAGCTGATGAATGCAGAGTCATGAGATGATTTTCATGTGGGAAAATCACAAATTAATCACAGAGAAATATATAAAGGCCAAAAAAAGTGTTGGTTTTGACTAAATCCAGTTAGAAGGTACCAGGGCTTTTTGGTAGAAAAAGCCCAGCAGGAACTCATTAGCATAATAGGCCACACCCAACAGCAAAAGCTCATTAGCATATTAGGCAACACCCCTGACAGCACAGTTCATTAGCATATTAGGCCACAACCCCATGCCTTCCCTTGGCTTGCCTGGGCAAGCTCCCCCCCCCCACTTGAAGGGAAGGGAAGGCAGTTTAAATTCATACATCGAACATTTATTTAAATTTTAAATATCAGGATTTGCATTGCCTTCTAAAATGTTTAAAGGGAACATTTCCTTCCTTCATGAGTCTGTATTTTTTTCATGATTCTGTATGCTAGACAGGTTTAAGAGCCCAAATAAGCAAATCTTTGCACAGTGGCCAGGCTGGTATTAGAAGTGCAAATTACATTTCCTATCCTAATTGATTCAGTCTCACCTTAACCAATATTCCAATTTAGTTGGCTAGCATGAAAATAAATCCAGTGTAATTATTCCCAATACCTGGTTTAATGTATTTTAATTAAAAACTGGCATTCATCAATTGAAACCTTTAAACTGGTTTCACTTGGTAAGAATATAACATTTTACATACGCAATCATAGCTTCAAGTCAAACTTCTGAGTAATAATGCATCTAGATTAGGGTTTGGAGGTGTTTCTAACTCTAAAAAACTTAAATGAATCACAAATTTGACTGCTAACAAAAGCCAGATCAAGTGCACCAAATAAAAAAGAAACTTAAGTGGGAAAAGTAATTCCATTCTGTGCGTAGTGATGTAGTCAAAAGAAGGAATGTTATATTATAATGGTGGGATAATTTGAATTCCTGTATCGTCACACAAAATCATAAAGTCAAGTCTCCAACCTTTTTAAGCCCTGTGGGCACCTTTGGAATTCTGACACTGGACGGTGAGCCCATCAGTGTTCCCTCTAATCTGAGTTAGTGTGAGCCGGCTCACAGTTTTTTAGACTCCGGCTCACATATTTTCGTCTTAGCTCAGGGTGGATGGCTCAAGAGCAAACTAATTTATGCAGCAGCCAAATCGCTCACCCACAACTTTAATGCCAGTAGCTTACAACGTAGATTTTTTGCTCACAAGACTCCACAGTTTAGAGGGGGCATTGGAGCCCAGCCATAAAATGGCTGCCGTGAGGGGTGGAGCCAACCAAAAAAAATCAGGAAGTGAGGATACACATTACTCTAATAGTAACACTGCAACATATCAGGCAGAAGCTCTGCTGAACAGGATGTCTTTTAAAATGAACATATTTAAGAACACCTTCTTTCATAAACACAGCTAGGGATGTGAACCCACAAAAAAATTCAGTATTTTTCAGATCTGGATTACAAGGAAGGCGTCATTATCAGTATTCTGGATTATTTGCATCTCCATTGCCAGTTCAGTGTTCAGATTTGGGTTTTTCCTAGAATTCCTCAAATAGTCAGGTCTGTTGTTCCATATGGGAAATCGTTCTGGGGTGTTTGAGGTGGGGGGAGTGGCTGTTTTTTGAGCAAATGACACCAAAATTGTAGTGGTGTTAGTGCTTCCTGTCACTAAAGTCCAGCCAAAGACCAAGAGGCCTGATTCTATGGGCCCCTGGTCAAGGTGCCCCCATCCATTTTCCATTGTTTCCTATAGGGGAAAATATTATGTGCTTTCTGCAGGGCAAAGAAAGAGACAAACATACAGGAGCAAGGAACCACTGGCCAAAACCCTCCCAATGCAAACAGAACCAACAAGCCCAACAGAACCAAGATCAAACCAGAGAATCCTGGCAGAACCATAGACCAATGTGGAAAGCCCAGCAGATCCATTGTCAAACTAGAGAATCCAAGCTAAACTAAATGCAACAAGGGAAGGAAGTCCAGCTCAGCAGAAGCAATGTCAGACAACAGAAGCTAAGAACAATCCAGGGCCAATATAGCAGTGCAACCTCAGCAGAACCAATGTCGAACCAAAGAACCCCAGGGGAATCCTGGCAAGCTCCCCCTATGATATTATTTGCCCATGAGAGCTGCCTACCTCCCGGCTCCATCCTGTTGCATGGGAAACCTGCCAAAAGTAAAATGAATGAACAAACAAAAAAATTGGAGCTTAAAATGCTCACTCCAGATATTTCCAAATATTTCCAGGAATATTTGGGATCCAGATACAGGTACTACCAAGATTCCCAAGGATTGATCTGTTTGCCAAAAGTTACATGGTAGACAGACAGACAGACAGACAGACAGACGGACACATTTTCAGACTTGGTATATCCAAGCACACATGTCTACAAATGGCTCAAATTCATTCACACAATAAAGATTCTTTTGCTGCAGTGGCAGCTGCTGCGGAAATCAGCATTTTCCGGCATCTGCTCAGCTAATCAGATCTTCAATGGCCAAAAAGAAGCCCTGCTGGGCTACAGTTCCATATGGCCACACACACTTCCTAAAAACACTTTGCAGAAAAACACTTAGCACACACCAGGAAAGGTGTGGGGGGGGGGCTTCCATAGCCCCCACAGGTCCCATATTGGGGACCCCTGAAACAGAACACTGTAAATTGGAACATTGAATAGTCTTAGCTTTCTGCCATTTGTTATTTTCTTCATTAATATTCCAGTTTTCCTTTAAAGTAAGAGTGGTTTGTGATGTTCAAATTCTGGGTGTTTTTTTTTAATCCCTACTAAGTCTTGTCTGGTTTTCTGGCATGTTTGGTGAGTCAGCTTTGCCATCCCCCCCCCCCCAGACCCGGGCAGAACTGGGCCCACAAGAGTTTCCTGTCTCCTAGTCAACAGAAGAAGAGTCATCAGCAACCCATATCACTGAAAACCACCAACAAGGCAGGGTAAATTCACTGCATGACGGTAGTGGTTTACAAATTAAGATTTATGATGCAGCATGGAAATGAAAAATTTGCAAGAGGGATCCTGCAAACTAAGGTCTATAGTTAATGCAATCTGTGAAGAAATGCATTTTGTCGTGGGAGGTTTGAAATGAGCCAAACCTCCACTTTGCATTTTAACAGTTTTTCTTTCTCTGGGCAGAGAACAGGCAGGAGGAGAAGGAAGCCAGTTCCAGTACTTCCCAGACAGATTTCAGCTCACCTTAACACAAATGCTGGAGAGATAATGGGTGGGTCAAGCTCTTCCCCCTTTCCAAGCAGGGAAAAGAGATTTGAAGGAATGAAATGCTAGAGGAACTCCAGAAAGAAAATGTCTTGGGGGTCTCCAGGAAAAGTGTCTTTGACCTGGCATGACCTGGACAGTGGATGGGGAAAAGAGAGGTGATAAAAAAAAACCCTGCAGCAGGAAGGAGGTCTCTTTTCCTTGGGTGCTGAGGCCATGAGTACACATAGACCTATCCACCGAGGAGGAAGCCATTGACCATGTGGTTGGCCTGGACAGATGAAGGGAGCTTCAATGGAGACTCTGTTGAGATCTGTAACTTCCTAAGCAAAGGAGCCTGTCCTATAGTTTAACATCTGACAGGGCATGTATGGAGAGAGGGACAGGGGATTTGCATTCTTTTGGAGCCAGTTTGGTGTAGTGGTTAAGTGCATGGACTCTAACCTGGGAGAACCGGGTTTGATTCCCCACTCCTCCTCTTGCACCTGCTGGATGACCTTGGGCAAGCCGTAGTTCTGATAAGAGCTGTTCTTGAAAAAGAGCAGCTTCTGTCAAGAGCTCTCTCGGCCCCACCTACCTCACAAGGTGTCTGTTGTGGGGAGGGGAAGGGAAAGGAGTTTGTAAACTGCTCTGAGACACCTTTGGGTAATGAAGGGTGGGGTATAAATCCAATCTCTTCTCTTCTTCCTCTTCTTTTGGAATCCCTTGCTCAATCTGGTGCTATGCTAAAAGTATGTTTGTAAACATTTTCTCTTTAATAAATACTTCCTAACT
This sequence comes from Gekko japonicus, assembly GCF_001447785.1. Lineage (NCBI taxonomy): Eukaryota > Metazoa > Chordata > Lepidosauria > Squamata > Gekkonidae > Gekko > Gekko japonicus. Next base: position 20,415 of record NW_015169976.1, on the reverse strand, counting down.
TTTGATGCTGGTAGTGGTTCTCTGTACCACATAGTTGTCCACCATCTTGGAAACACTATTTTAAAGGGGGTGCCAGGAGGAAGGAAGGCAGTTGGCAAGTGGTCATTCCTCCAGGGGCACACAAGGCAGTAAACTGTCCCCATGGTTACTGCGTGCAGAGCAGTGGCAGACACAGAGGCCGCACTTCAGAACTTGGAAGGGAAGCTGGGTGTCCTGGCCCTCCCAGTGAGCAATTCCATACAAAGGTCAGGTGGTGGTGATGAGCTACGTGAGGGTTGAAGAAGAGCCTTTGCAGGTGTTGAGAAAAACGTAGGAGGGCAGAGCGGAATAGGGTCTGCAGGCCAGAACAGGCACATTCCACCACAATATACAACAGAAGTATTATATTAATTTATGACGGGTGGATTAGGAGAGAAGGAATTTGAATCTGTTTTTCTGTTCACTGTACAACCTAAATTATTAGTTTCAGGAAACATCCATTGGTAGCATCTGCGATAAGTAATCAAATTAAGCTGAAACTATTTTCACACCATTAACGCTTCCCTGTGGATTATGATTTAATGAGCCCATCCATTAAAATTTCCAATATTATTTGGAATAACAGGTCCCCTGTTATCTTTTAGCGTACTACTTAAACCGTGGTTTAACTCAGTTCTCAAATAAATAGATTCTTCTTGGCATCTGTTTTTATTTGTGTATTTAGTCGACTACTGGGTACAACTGAAGATATTTGTTAAGTGTGGATGGAATGGATGAATAGGATCTGCAAGGAAACAGAGTAGTTTAACTTCAAGCTATGCCTCCATGACTGGTGGCCTGCCAAGATGAATGGAGGCCACCAATGATTTACGATCACCCACCAATGGACTGATGAATCTGTTCTGTTTGCCTGAGATTGCTGAAACCAGGGACTGGGGAAGGAGGGGAATAACATTGCCAATTGGCAAGCCAACACATCGCTAATGCACTGTGTTCATGCACTCGGCGTTAGTTTATCTCAATCCAAATGTGCCAACCCTGAATGATTTATACTGGGACATTTATAGCCAATTAATAAGTCATCTTAGCAGTTTGGGAGCTGACAGAACAGGTAACACCCTTTTCTGTGTGGAAAATGGTTGAGTGAAGATGCTTCCATTAAAGCTCAGATTATGATATCCATGCCAGCAATCTACTTCCTGATGGGAGGATATGTTTGCTGACTCACATGAACACACCCAAACCTAGGCTTACCACTTTCCTGGTTGGGGCAGGGCAACCCTGCCTCCAGGTCCCATTTCTTGCCACTTCTCCAAGCAGTGGCTGGAGACTTTTGTTTTTTTTAAAAAAGTGGTGTTGCGTGCACCGTTCTATCCCTTCCAGTGAAAACCTAGATGGTAGCTCTAGGAATTGCCAGAAACTCTACAAATTTACCACAAGTGTTTCTGGTGATTCCTAGAGCTACCCTGTGTCACTTCCAAATTTTCACCGGAAGTGATGTAACAGTGCATGCCTTGTCATGGCCCCCCAAATCTTCATCCCCAAACTTTCCACTAGTTGCCCAGCACAGCAACTTACCCAAAACTTATGAGGACCTACTTAAGTTGAAAGGCACCCCACCCTGAGACCTATTTCCTACTGACATGACATGTCTGCATTGGGCTGTACCACTTCATTCTACAGATAGAGCTAAAGTTTAAGAACGTTCTTTGTGGGGGGGGCTTTGAACTTGAAACAGTAGCATATCAGACAGAACAGCTCTAGACTAACCTAGGGAACTTCAGAGAATAATTTACTGAATAATTTTAATTTATCGTTATGAATCCAGAGATTCCAATTTACTGGAAATGAAATGACTTGTATCCTACCACCCAACACCAAGGAAAGTTTGAAGCCTTCCTCCAATTTAAGTACCTCTTCCTCTAATGGGAGACTATACATTCAAGATGAGAGATGGTGTAGGGCTCTTGATACCTTCTACATGCAATGGGAAGAGCAGGGGAAGGTACATCTGAACCCCAAATCCATTACAAAACTGTATGTTTAATGGATGAAAGAATCATTCTGGATTTCTAGGATAATTGGAGGGGAGGCACACACCAGCCCTATATAGCAAACAAACAAGGATTCTGCAGCAGTAGAAAAGTGCAAGAAACCAGTAGCACCTTAAAGACTAACAAAATTTGTGGCAGGATCAATACAATTACAAATTTAGAATCCTTGGAGATAGATCAAGACGGGTAGCCATAAGAACATAAGAACATAAGAGATGCCAATGTTGGATCAGGCCAAAGGCCCATCCAGTCCAACACTCTGTGTCACACAGTGGCCAGAAATACCAGTGCCATCAGGAGGTCCACCAGTGGGGCCAGGACATTAGAAGCCATCCCACGGTTGACCCCCCCAAGCACCAAGATGACAGAGCATCACTTGCCCCAGAGTCCCTATCTATACCTTGTGGCTAATAGCCACTGATGGACCTCTGCTCCATATGCTTATCTAATTCCCTTTTGAAGCCGTCCATGCTTGTAGCTGCCACCACTTCCTGTGGCAGTGAATTCCAAGTGTTAATCACTCTTTGGGTGAAGAAGTACTTCCTTTTATCCGTTCTAACCCGACCGCTCAGCAATTTCATGGAGTGCCCACGGGTTCTTGTATTGTGAGAAAGGGAGAAAAGTACCTCTTTCTTTACCTGCTCTTTCCCATGCATAATCTTATAAACCTCGATCATGTCACCCCTCAGTCGTCTTTTCTCCAAGCTAAAGAGCCCTAAGCGCTTTAACCTTTCCTCATAGGGAAAGTGTTCCAACCCTTTTATCATTCGAGTTGCTCTTTTCTGCACTTTTTCCAAAGCTATAATATCCTTTTTAAGGTGTGGTGACCAGAATTGCACACAGTATTCCAGATGAGGTCGCACCATTGATTTATATAGCGGCATTATGATATTGGCTGATCTGTTTACAATACCCTTCCTAATGTTAGTCTGTCTGTAGCAGCAGAAAAGAGCAAGAGTCCAGGAGCACCTTAAAGACTAACAAAATTTGTGGCAGGGTACGAACTTTCGTGAGTCAGCGATCACTTCTCCAGGTACAGCTAGAATGTAAGTCTATCCGTCTTTATATCTGGGAGAGTGGAGTGCTTTCAAGATATAAGGACAGGTGGACTCACATTCTAGCCATATCTGGAGAAGTGAGCAGTGACTCATGAGAGTTCATTCCCTGCCACAAATTCTGTTGGTCTTTAAGGTGCTCCTCGACTCTTGCTCTTTTCTACTGCTACAGACAGACAAACACGGCGGCCCATCTTGATCTCTCCAAGGGTTCTGCAGTTATAATTGTATTGAAAACAGAAATTAGGAAAATATATGTTTGGATAATGTGGACATTGTGCTATTGATGAGACAAACATTCTTATCACAATGTTATTCTGATGTCTTGATATCCCAGAGTTAACTACAGGGGGGTGGGGAAGAGACTTGTTATGAATACAGTGTCATCAACTTCACACTCTGTATTGAAAAGGAAGCTGACTTTAGATTATTCACCAAATCAACTCTTACACCAATTCTTTTTTAAAATACTCTAAGGCTGCGATCATACGTAAAAAAGCGACGTCAAAGGTGTGATTCCCACATGGAGTAAAGGGGCGTGATCAGACCGAAACGTCTGTCCAGCGTCCCGGAGTCATTGGCGGGGTGTCTTGTTGTGCCGCAGGAGTGTGGAATAGAGCCACCGGGGAAAGGCTACTAGTATCCGGAACTGCAGGGCACGTGGGCGAAAGTCTGATCACACAAACGCACATAATTTCGGTCCGGGCCAAACAGCCTCGCTTCCCGCCCGCATTTTCTCGTTCGTGTGACCGCAGCAGCACAAAATAACATGCCGGCTCTTCCAAGGTTTCCATTGAGAAAGCAGTGAAATGAATGACCGGCCAGATCAAATTGTGTATGTGCAGCACAAAGAAATGTGTTCACTTTAGCATTAAGTTGTCACTCTTTTTTTTTTTAAATCTCTATAGCCTTTGTGACAGGTACAAAGAGTTCACATTAACTGTACTTAGTAGATAGTTTGGGAAGAACAGTACATGAAGTCCGGAAAAGAGGGGTTGGCGTTTCTGATAGTTGAGGTTCCTCTCTGTCATTCAGCTACTGAACAAAGAAATACCACTAGATGTCAAATAATTACAAAATTTACACTGCTTTGAAATCAGCTCAAAAGCTGTCAGATCTTTCCTTCTGTTTCTTTCTTTTCTTTTTTGGTAACTCATGCAAAGTCCAGAGGGCAGTCAAATGGAAGCGTTTCAAGACAAATATCAAAATTAACAGCTGGAACAGCAGATAAATCCATATGAGCTGCTAGAGAAGGAGAAGATTAAATATCTTGAATAAATGAAAACTGAGCCATTCCCTACTGGCTTATAGTCATACATTTACTATCATTGCTGAAATTTTCTATGCCCATCTGTGGCTATAAAATATATTTATTTATTTATTTGATTTTTTTCCCCCCCCCTCCCAGCCAGAGCTGGCTCAGGGCGGCTTACATAAAACAGATAACTACATTAAAAACATAAGTTACGATTAAACAATTCTAAAACCGTAATAAAGTGCTTGTAATCATTGGTAATCGTTGTTGCCCATAAACGGTAGCAGCCATCATTCACAGTTCTCAGCTCACAGTCAGCTCACAGTGTTCCTATTGGTTGTTCTTGCAGAACTTGCTGTTCTTTAGGCTGTTGGTGGCAGTTTCCGGAATCCAGGCCCCTCTCCCATTCCACCATCCGATGTTCTTCATTGGTGGTGGAGGCGACTCCCAAAAGTCTGGTGGAAGAGCTCCATTTTACAAGCCCTGCGGAACTGTAAAAGGTCCCACAGGGCCCTGATCTCCTCCGGGAGCTCATTCCACCAGGTTGGGGCCGCCACCGAGAAAGCCCTGGTCCTGGATCGACAGCCTAGCCTCCTTAAGACCCAGGAGGACCAGCCGGTTCTGAGCCCCTGACCGCAGTGCTCTCTGGGGGACATATGGGGAAAGACGGTCCCTCAGGTATGTAGGTCCCTGACCCTGTGGGGCTTTAAAGGTAAGAACCAGCACCTTGAAACGAATCTGGTATGCTATCGGCAGCCAGTCTAGAGAGCCCCATCAGAAGCCTGGCCCTGGCGTTTCACACCTGCTGCAGCTTCCCGATTTGAGAGAAGGGCAGCCCCATGTAGAGAGCATTATATATAGAGAAGTTCTACTTGCAGTACCCCTCATGTCTATGGTGCTTTTGGCAATAGTTTGGGTCCCACCCTGTCCGGCAGCTACCCCTTTTCCGTGGCTACCCCTTGTCTGGAACCGCCCTACTGGAAGAGGCCAGGGAGCTCCTACCTTCCGGGTTTCAGGGTTGAAGGGTGCAGCTATTCCAGGGAGCTTTGGGGACAGTCCAAGCAAATGGAAAATGTCTTTCTTTTGTGGGAGCATGGGATGGTTTAGATTGATTTTCGTTGCTTTAATTTTTAAAATCATTTTAATACTTTTTTTAAAAAAATAATCCTGTTACCCGCCTTGTGTCCTGTGATGCTCAAAAGAAAGACAGGCATATAAATAAACATGCCTGCCAAGAAAATGACACACAGGTAATTTTGTTTTACTCTCCCTACTGTTTTAAATCCAATTCAAAATCATTTTTTTTAAAAGAGCATACACATACGAATGCAATAAAATAAGTTAGCAGTGCAACGATTAAAAAGGAAACTTAATAGGAGAAGACTGAAATAAAGATATCAAAATGCTAATGAAGCCTATGGGAATCAGGTTGATTCTGTTCTGTTGTTACAGTTTTGGCAATCCAAACATGTGTAAAGGGAGATCACAAAATGCAGAATCCTCTCACAGCTGAAGAACAAACTGTGTATTTTCCAGCCATGGTATGTCCGAATGGAAACCCAGGTTTGTGCATGCTAAAGATTCAAAATCCACACATTGCCCTATTCACACAAAATGGCAGCGATGAGTATCGGGAGGACTGTGGGTAGCGCACTCTGCTATTACATTGTTGGCACTTTAACCTGGTGTAATGGCTGACCATGGCGATGGAAGAGACAAAAGAAAGAAATAGGAATGTACCATAACAGAATGATTCAGAAAGACACTTCAGTTGAGGGAATCGGACTGCAGACCAATGCTCCCTCTAAGCTGAGGAGTTTTGTGAGCAAAAATTCTACTTTACGAGCTACTGGCATTAAAGTTGTGAGTCAGCAATTTGGGTACTGCCTAAATTAGTTTGCTCTGGAACCATCCTTCCTGAGCGAAGACAAAAATGTGTGAGCCAGAGGCTAAAAAACTGTGAGCTGGCTCACACTAACTCAGCTTAGAGGGAACACTGCTGCAGACTATATTAATAACGTGTATTATATGTTGTTGCATCTTTTAATCTCACTTTCACTGCACAGTATTTCTATTTCTGTAATATCATTTCCTGAATTTTTAACATGCCATGTTCACCACTTACCCCTAGGTTCAGGTTTTTCAAATCTTAACCCTATTACATTTTTATTAGAAGTGTTCTCATCCCATTGATTCTACTGACCTGCATGATGTAATCCACCATGGATCAAAATGAGAAAGACAGACTATAAATAACACCAATAAGTCAAAACAAACCATGCATGAGAAACAGCCCTGTCCAGATGCACAGGTATGTTTGTAAGTATGTATCTGGAACCCCATCAGGGGAAAAGCAGCCAAGTAGAAACTGGAATGCAAAAATAGCTATTGGAAACACTATGAGTACTATTGGGTATCGACTCTGCAGCTTCCCAAAACGTTTTTTTTTAAAAAAAATTAAAAGTTCAGCTGAGAACATAAGAGAAGCCAGTGTTGGATCAGGCCAATGGCCCATCCAGTCCAACACTCTGTGTCACACAGTGGCCAAAACCCAGGTGCCATCAGGAGGTCCACCAGCAAGGCCACAACTCCAGAAGCACCCCCACTGTTGCCCTCCAAGCACCAAGAATAGAGAGCATCACTGCCCCAGATGTACAATTCCATCTATACCTTGTGGCTAATAACCACTGAAGCCCCTCTGCTCCATATATTTACCCAGTCCCCTCTTGAAGCTGTCTATGATTGTAGCTGCCACCACTTCCTGCAGCAGTACATTCCATGTTCTTGAGCTGTTCTTGAAAGAGCTCTCTCAGCCCCACCTACGTCACAGGGTGTCTGTTGTGGGGAGAGGAAGAGAAAGGAGACTCCGAGTGAAGGGCAGGGTATAAATCCAATCTCCTCCTTCTCCTCCTCCTCTTTGGGTGAAGTACTTCCTTTTATCTGCTCATTAATTTCACTGAGTAACCATTTCTTGTATTGTGAGAAAGCGAGAAAAGTACTACTTTCTCTGCCTTCTTTATCTCATGCATAATTTTGTAGACCTCTATCATCTCACTCCCCAATTGTTTCTCCAAGCTGCAGAGCCCTAACCTCTTTAACCTTTCTTCATAGGGGCGGTGTTCCATCACCTTAATCATTTTAATTGCCATTTTCTGCACCTTTTTCAATGCTATAATATGTATCTTATTTTCATGTAAAGTGTAGTTTGATTTGGATGGTCCGGACTAACATGAACTTGGAAGAACTTGGAAGATAAGCACGTTAGGTTAGTACTTGGATGGGAGATCACCAAGTGAGTCCAGGGTTGCCATGCAGAGGAAGACAATGGGAAACCAACCCTGTTTATCCCCCCTCCCAAAAATCCAATGGGACTCATGAAAGCTCATAGCCTGCCACATATTTTGTTCATCTTTAAGGTGCTACTGGACTCTTGCTCTTTTCTCTTATTGCAGGTAACTTAGAGCCTGGGTGAGGCTAGGGGCACAAGCCTAACTTATTAGCTAAGAGCCAGCTTCTTCTTCTTCTAATCACTCTCTTCCAGACATTACCGTAGAGATGAGAGTCAGCCATTAGAGGACAGATGCTAGCTTATTCTCAGCTTCTGGGATCTGTATGCTATTGGAAACCCTCAAAATACCAGATAGAAAACATTACTTTAAAAGGCATAAATCTTCCTTGATGATGAAGACAGGGAAGCGGTAAATTAAGGAAGCAAGCACACAAACAAATTACTTCTGCTCTTTCTGTATTGCTAGCAACCCAATGCCCTGATCTGGATGGCTCAGTTTAGCCTGATGTTGTCAGAACTAGGAAGCTAAGCAGGGTCAGCTTCGGTTAGTACTTGGAAGAGAGATCTCCAAGGATGTCCAGGATCACTTGCTATGCAGAGGTAGGCAGAGGCAAACCATCTCTGAACTTCTCTTGCCTTGAAAACTCTATGGGGCTACCAACAATCCGCTATGACTTGAAGACACTTTCCACAACTACCAACAACCCAACCATCAGAAGGACTGATATAGACATCCAGGGCAGCTCCCGTGGAGGGGTGCTGTCTGGTATCATGCAAAACTGATGGCTCCCTAGTCTTCTTCCCCAGGATGGCATAAAGGAAACTGAAGTATGATTTCATCAACTATGGCTTTACATAACAAAAACAGGGAGCAGAAGGAAGCATTGAAATCACATTGAGGGCTTGCCCCATTAGACAGCTGCTTGCGCCCACTGACCACGGCAATGAAGTCCTTTTTCCTGTAGGAGTTTAGAGGATTGACATAAACTCAGTCGGACCGCTGTGCCCACCACAGCTTTGCACTAATTGTACCAACAAGTGTTTACTTTGAGATTCACTCAGGTTATAATTGGCATATTGTAGGGCAATGACTTGAACTTCCTGCTAAGTTTTCCTGACTTTGTAAGAGAAAGGAGTGAGGAAATGGCTACCATATGATAACTGTATATTGTTTCAGCTATGAGTATATTTGATGTTATTTGGAAAGGCTGCTAGAATCTGCAACATCTACTTTAAACATCTACTGCAGAGCTCCCTCAGGTTACTCTTAAATTTTAACTAAGTCTCTCAAGGAAAAACTTTCAATAAGATGAACCCTTTTGGACTGTTATTCCATTGGAAGGCTGAATCTTCACCTATTCTCTTCATCAATGTGGGTTCTATTATTCAGGTCTTGATGTTTCTACGCAGATCCGGGATCCAGTTTTAATTCCCAGTTATGTCACTGGACCACCAAGCATGTGTCAAAAAACAATTAGGGATGGACATGAACTGAACTGAACCATGAAGCAAAATTCATGGTGAATTTTGCTCTGTTCATGGTTTGCGAACCAAAGTTCATGATGGGTCTACCATCAAGAACTTACATGAACTTTTTAAGTAGTTCATGGTGGTTCATGGATATAGCAGAAAGCAGGGAATTAAAGGGAATTCAAGTCCCTTTAAACCCCTGCTTTCTTGTCCCCACAAAAACTGCAAAAACAGCTGAGTGGCAGGGAGCAGCCTGCTTTCTGCCACTTAACTGTTTTGGACTGTCTTGAGCAGTCCCTTTAAACTTTAAAGGGACTGCACAAGACAGCCCGAAAAAGCTGACAAGACAGCCCGAAATAGCACTACTCAGCTGTTTTTCAGGCATTCTGCAAGCCCCATTTAAAAGGACTGTGGTCCCTTGTAATGGGGCTTGCACTGCCATGAATCGGTTCAGTTCACGAATGAACCTTCCAGTTCGGTTTGTGATTTGGCTGACATGAACTGACGTGGACCATATTTTTCTGGTTCATGCCTATGCCTAGAAACAGCATGACTTCTCACTGAGATGCCAGGAAAAGGATAAGCCAGAGTTATGACTCCACTGTTAGAGAGGGCTCCATGCTAAAACACACACAGGCCTTTAGAAGGTAAACTGGGGGAGATGGAGATGGCTGGCCAGCCTATATCAAGTAGGAGGAAGGAGAGATTTCAGAGGGAGCAACCATGTCTCTGAACCTGAATTAGGTCTCCTAATGGAACTAGACCAAGTAAATCTGCCAGCCCCTTGCTGGGGTTGGGGTATTCCCTACCCCAGGCCCACCAATGATCACCTGGCTGGTGAGGGGACTTACTGGTGGTGGTGCACACCAGAAGTGATGTCATTGCATCACCCACTTACACCTTCCCCCACTGACAATTGCCAGGAGGGCCTGGCACCCTAAGGCCAAGAGATGTGATTCACAAATCGCAAAACAAAATTAGGCATAACAAAAGTGTTTAGGGAAGAAAACCAAAATAAAAGCTGAAATAACACAAGCTCTTATATATCTTAACACTAGGACGTCTGCTGAGAGATTTAAAATATTTAACAGCAGGATTAGGATACTGTTAAATTAATTACAAACATGTTTTCCTTTCATTCTTAGGGTCTTTTAATAAAGAAAATATAATAACCATTTTCAGCGACGAGCAAGGCATGAGCTTTCTACACTACATAATAGAAATCTTTAGAAACCGGAAAATGGAAAGTAGGCAGAAGAAAAACATGTTGCCAATATTGTGCAATGGAAAGATAAAGTTGATTTTAAACAAGATGACAGATAAAAGGCTTTGATTCAGATAGAAGTAAAAAGAAAATAATAGGGTGAAGGAGAGAAACAATGAAATAGGGACCAATGAATTATCAGGGAAAAGCAAGAGGAAAAGATTTAACTTATACAAAACTCTAACAGCACAATCCTAAAAAATACTTTCCTCGGAATAAGTCCCACTGAATAGAGCATAGTAGAATTTTGAGTAGGGATGGGCACAAACTGGCTCACAGAGTAAAGTACATGATGAATTTTGGCCAGTTTGTGGTTCACAAACTGAAGTTTGTGGCAGATCAACCTAAGCGAAGGTGAAAAATAACATTTTGAGTTGCCATGGGAAAGTTTGTTTAAATGGAAGAGAATGTTTAAATACGTTATGAAAGAGATTAGATAAATATCACCGTTAAGATGTCGCTTCAGGTTAGCAGATATACGGGTTGAAACAGGTATATATGTTTTTGGTTTTTTAATGTTTTTTATTGTTTATATGTTCCTGAAAGCTAATAAAGAGAAATTATATTTAAAAAACAGTGCAAACTTTCAAGTGGTTTGTGAAGGTTTGTGGCATTTTGTGAATGGATACAATTCCAGACAGTCTCCACTCAGTGTTTACCAAACTTCAAAGGCAGGGTGAGGTTGTGTGTTTGATGCCCCTGTGTGTTTGGTGTGTATAGCTTGCAGAGGGTCCATTCTATAAACTTTTGAACCCACACCTGACATTTTCCAAAAAAGCACTTTCCTAGAGGCATCTTCTTTGGGGGAGGATAACATGGACCTCGTAGCTCCAATCTACACATAACTTGGAAGACACGTAGAGGAGTATCAGGGGGAGGTCTCCTGTGAGATTGATGTCTCTAACTTGAACAAAGTCTGTTCTATATGCTCCTAAACGTCCCAAACCTGAGACTGTCATTTCCCCAGAAAGCAGTTTCCTAGGGGGCACCTTCTTTGGGGGGGGTGTACCTTGGACCCCATAAATCCAATAATCACCAAATTTATAGGGCAGGTAGAGTTGAGTCAGCCAGAGATCCCCTGTGAGTTTCGTGCCTCTAGCATGCTGGGAGGGGGGTTTCCATCACAAACCTCATGAACTGGAGTTCATTTGGCACCTAAAATTCATGATGATTTGTGGCTCATGACCCATAATTTGAAACAAACTACAGTTTCACAGTTTGAGACCATCCCTAATTTTGAGTAGACCTGCTCTCAGAGATGTATGTCACTAACTACTGCAGAGGTTTCTTATAGTGGAATCCTAAGAGCACTTTCTTGGGAATAAGCCCCATTCAATAGACCTCAGTAGGATTCTGCATAGATGTAATTAGGATTACAACTTCATTAGATTTAATGAATAAAAGGCAATGATATCATCATATATTGAGAGGGAAAGAAGTCGGAGTCATCTGGAGTGGATTTTCTCCTCCTCTGCAAGCTTTCATGGATTTTCGTCCTGATTTCTCTCACTGTGTATGGTTCAAACAGTCCATTAAAAATTACATAGAGAAAAGTCTGTTTTATTCTATGATAAGAAACACAGAAGAAATGAATACTTGTTAAATAACAATTGACGAGGTCAGGGACATATGTTCTCTGGCAATTCCCAAATAAAAAGGCGCAATACTATAGGAAGAGTATTTATTTATTTATTTGTTTTAATGGAAAAGCTGGTGCAAAATAGCACGGGCAAGTCACCCATTACAGTAGTTTGATGTATGGAAAGAAAGGCATCATATGTAATGTAACTCTCCCTAATAACAAAGTTTTAGAGGGTAGTCATATTGGTTTGCAAATGTACCTAAAATATGACAGAATTTAATTATGACTTTGATCACCGTGGCAAAAACTGTTATAGCCACGAAGTGGAAGGATGCAACCCCCCCCTTTGGTGCAGCAATGGTATTTGAAAATTTGGGATGACTTTATCCTAGATAAAATTACTGATGCAACTTTAGTAAGGCAATCGAATTCGGTAAGATGCACTAGTCTCCTCAAGAAATGGGTGCCTTTTATGGAGTATAAGCTCCAAGCCTCCAATAAAGCAAGTAGTATACAAGACAAAGTCAACTGCATGTCGTTACTAGCTATCCACTGAGCCTTGAATTGGTGTTACATTCAATTCGGACAACATGACCTTGCCTTTGTGACATTTGACACTGTTACCATTTTTGATACTGTTATTGTGCTTATGCTAATCTATATATGTGTTACTTTGTTATATTGTATGAGGAACATTGCCTGAATCCTCCTGTTTCCTATGTGTTGTTTGATGTTCAATAAAAGTTATTCAAAACAAAACAAACAAACAAACATTGGTTATTCAATAAAAGTTATTCAAAACAAACAAAAAAAACACAAAACACATTGGTTTGCAGTAGAACAGCTAGATTCAAGTCCAGTAGTACCTCAGATACCAAAAAGGGAGCTCTGACTCTAGAAAACTTATACCCTGTGGCAGAACATGCCCAGTCTGGCCTGCAGGCCCCATTCTGCCTTGCCCACCTTGGGGTTCCCAACTCCCTGGAGGAACTTCTCCTTTTTACTCTCCAGTAGCCACCTCCATTACCTGATTAATATAGGGGTATCTCACCAAAAGGATCAGGACTTTCAGCTCCTCTTCCATCCTCAGAGACCTTGATGCCATGGGGACAGATTAATGTCTTGTGTGCCCCTGGGGGAATACCCAGTTGCTAACTCCTTGCCTTCCCCCCTCCTGGGTCCCTTTTAAAATAGCATGTCCAAAACAGTGGGGGGTCTAGTTGGTACAGAGAACCACTTCCAGAAGCAAACGTTTAACATATTTATTAAAAAAAAATCTTTTAGCACCACACCAGATTGCAGCAAGGAAGAACAAAAGAAATTGGTAAAACGCAAATCCTGTGTCCCTCTCTGAAACACGCCCTAACTAGATGTTAAAATTAGGACAAGCTCTTTATCTTAGGTGCCATAGTTCTCTAAAGAGCCTTAATTACATTGAGGGTTAGTCCGGCTCTCTAAGCCAGCTGCATGGCCAGCTCCTATCCTCAGACAAGGGGTCTGTTCAGCTAAGCATCCCAAGGAAAAAAGAGAGCCCATCTTTCCCTTGCAAGGTGGTTTTAATAAACCTGTGTCTCCTCCCCCTTGACCCCAGTCAGCCCAGGTCAAGGCTTCTTTTCCTGTTGTCTCCATGATGCCCCTTCCTGTAACCTGTCTAGCAAAAAGTCCTCCAAGCCTCTATGCTCCTTGATTGCAGAAAGGGGCAGAGAAGGAGAATGACTGGCCATTCCTTTGTCTAGATCCATTAGCATCTGTGTGCAGTAAGCTGATGTGCCAGCAAATGGATTTCATCCTCTGACTAGAGATGAAAAAAATGATAAGCCTCACAGGGAAGCCCTGCTCATTGCCAAACCCCCCCCCCCCCAGGAGACTAGGCATTTCTCCACATACCCCAAAAATCCTTTTTGTCTTTAAGGTGCTACTGGATTGAATCTAGCTATTTTAAGAACAAGTTGATTTTTCCCTCATACATGTTCCTACATTTAACAGAGAGGATGGAAGGCGGCATGGTACAGCCACATCTCATCAGATCTCAGAAGCTAAGCAGGGTCAGTACTTGGATAGTACTTGGATAGGAGACCTCCAAGAAAGGCTGCAAGACTGAAAAGGAAGGCAATGGTCCACCACCTCTGCTTCTCATTTGCCTTGGAAGCCCCTTCCTGGGGTGGCTGCAACTTGATGGCACTTCACACACATACAACAGAGAGGACAGATGGTGATTAATTATCACTGAGGATTTCTTTTTTTATTATTTTTTTATTAATTTTTTTATTTAATTTCAAACATTTTATATAACATAGTATATAACACACACAGCTGTTTATGGTTTCGTATACGAGTACTACAAAGGTCCCATATGGAAATGTGCAAATCTTATATAACTAAAACTGGGATTTTTTTTTTTTTTAAATAGAAGGGACGGGGAGTTCTTAACTCATATCTAAAAACATAATTTCAGCCAGAAGAAAGGTTATGCTTATTTTTTCAAGAGTTCATAAAATTTCCTCCTGAATACATTTCTTATTACTTGCTCCTGGATCTATCAATAAGATAATTAAAATTCAAATTGAGAATATATTATATGCCAATCATATGACCCAGTTTCTCTGATGATTAATACAGGTGAGTTCCCTAATCAATTTTCCTAATGACTGAATATTTGTGTGTTGCAGGATGAACAAATTAGTTCACCCGCAATAAATTCGTGGTGGAATATTTGGAAACAAACATCTCTTCAGAAGTTAGGACAATTTTCATATGAGAAGTTTTAAAATATGATGGTCCATCTTTTTCAGTTCAATAAATCAAGCTATGTGTTTGGAAATAAATGTAAGGTATTGGAATTGCCAAAACAATCTTAAAAACTGAGAGTTGATTGGAAGCAATTTTTTAAAAATCCTAGATAAAGACATTAGTTGCAAGCAAATGATATGACTAGTGCACTTAAAAAACATAGAAAGGGGCCTTTTCTCTTTGTTAAAAGAAAAAAAAGTTCAAAATATCTGGAACCGGTAAAAGAATTTGAGGTTAATTATGTATTCCATATGTCAGATAATCCTACTATTGAATTTTCTTGAAATGGCAAGAAATTCCAAAACATCTAAGCAAGAAAAGGTAAATTGTGGGCAGACAGATAAAATGTATCTGATACTTAGGGTGCAACCCCCCCAAAAAAAAAAATAAAAAATACAAAGCCCCCAAGGCCAGATGGGTTTTCTTTTGAGTTTTGAATGATAGTTGCTCCTTGAAATATGATCAACATAATTTATCAATACCCATAAGATTCCCAGAGAAGGAAACCCCGTTGTTAAGCGGTTGCAGCTGGCTCTTGCAAGCTTACCAGCAGCTCCAGGGGCAGCAGCTGGGACATGGTGGCCTCCCAGAGCATCAACACTGATCCTTGCTTGCATGATCTTCCAAGAGCAGTGGCTGTGGCAGGTGGAGCAGACTGATGTGTGGAAGGGCCTAATGAGGTAGGGTGGCCAAGGGTGGCCATCTCACCCATTTTGTTTATCTTGAAAAGGGCAACTGTCCCAATGAGGGGATAAGGAGCCCTACTGGGCATGGTCTGGAGCTTGCCCCACATGCCAACTTTTCCTCTTGCAAGCTTACCAGCAGCTCCAGGGGCAGCAGCTGGGACATGGTGGCCTCCCAGAGCATCAACGCTGATCCTTGCTTGCACAGTCTTCCAAGAGCAGTGGCTGTGGCAGGTGGAGCAGACTGATGTGTGGGCAGGAAGGCAGCCCTTGGAAGGCCCTAGTGAGGTAGGGTGGCCAAGGGTGGCCAAGGGTGCCCATCTCACTCATTTTGTTTTTCTTGAAAAGGGCAACTGTCCCAATGAGGGGGTAAGGAGCCCTACTGTTCTTTCCCTGATGCCTGTCCCACAGCTGCCCACTCACTCATATCACCATCAATGGCTCTCCAGCAGCAGTACCTTGGCCACCCTCCCCACCACCTTCTCCCTCCCTGCCTTTTCCTCCTTATTAGGCTGCTAAGCAACCCTCAAAATGCCTGCTGAGATTCTTGTCACATAATAATAAGTTTAAAAAATTAAATGTTCAAAATTCCTGTCTTCCCCCCTCACCACCACCACCACCATTTTTGTGGGGGCTATCCCAAGTTGGTTGAAAAATCTCCCTTATCTGTACGCGGCCCTAATCTGCGGATTTAACTATCCACATCAATGACCATGTTAAAAAAATAAAAGTGATGATTCTGTCAGTTGGAAAACAAATAAAGCTACCATCATGTTATAGTGACACACAAAAGAATTTGGACTGCACTGAATTGTAATTTTTGTCAATTATGCTGGCAGGTGATAAACAAAAACTGACTAGGATGGTTGCCAAATTTGGTTGGTTGGCATACCGAGCCAGGAAAGAGATAAAGAAGTACAGATAGGCCTAGATTTTAATTTCTGATCTTAATATTAGTTTTACAATTTCTGTATTTTAAACTTTTTAGATTCCTATATAAAATCTTGGATGTTATTATATTTTATAATCTTACTGTTCTTTTATCAGTTGTTTATCTGCCTCCTATTGTATTGATTGTTGGTCTATGACCGTAATAATAAATGTGTGTAAATTGTAATTCTTTTATTTCAGGAATTCTCTCACTATGATTTGGGAACAGACTGCACTGAATTGTAATTTTTGTCAATTATGCTGGCAGGTGATAAACAAAAACTGACTAGGATGGTTGGCAAATTTGGTTGGTTGGCATACCGAGCTAGGAAAGAGATAAAGAAGTACAGATAGGCCTAGATTTTAATTTCTGATCTTAATATTAGTTTTACAATTTCTGTATTTTAAACTTTTTAGATTCCTATATAAAATCTTGGATGTTATTATATTTTATAATATTACTGTTCTTTTATCAGTTGTTTATCTGCCTCCTATTGTATTGATTGTTGGTCTATGACCGTAATAATAAATGTGTGTAAATTGTAATTCTTTTATTTCAGGAATTCTCTCACTATGATTTGGGAACAGTGTTTTTATAATTCTGTAAAACCTGCCTGTATGCTTAGGCCTCCTTACAGCTCAAGCTAGATGGGGGTCAGGAGACAGCCACCATGAATTGTTGTGGGTCACCACTTGAACTTTATTAATACTCTTAGTGGATTTCTCTTAAGTATTTATAATAATTAACAGTGCAACCGTAGAGCCTTCTAAGTTCAATGATCCCTGACCTTGATAGCCCAGGTTAGTCTGATCTTGTCAAATCTCGGAAGCTAAGCAGTCTCAGCCCTGGTTGGTATTTGGATGGGAGATCACCAAGGAATACCAGGGTTGCTATGCAGAGGCAGGCAATGGCAAACCACCTCTGAAATCTCTTACTCTGAAAACCCTACTGGGTTGCCGTAAGTCAGCTGTGACTTGACAGCAAAAACAAGCAAATAAAACCCCATTGACCTCAATGAAAGTGCACTGGGATCACATTTGGTGGTCAAACATGCTGTGTTTGAAGGTGCCGATCAGATGCCGAGCAGCTCTGAATGCCTGCCAAACTGGGTTGCATTGGGCTTTCTCAAAGCCATGAATGCCGATTCAAAATGATAAGCAGCGATTAGCATCACTAAGGACTACTTAGCTGAAAATCAAAGGGTAGGATTTCACCGAAAGGTGGCATTCATTGATGATTGATGGATGTGATTTGTGAATGATCTAATTGTCTATTTAAACAATTGCCTGCTGAGTACAGCAATTGTGTAGCAAGGATGGGGAGGTAGTAGACCTCAATCAGGTTGCGTGACAATGTACATGTACAAAAAGCCAGCTGCTTTGTACTGTATGGTTAATAAGGAATACGGTGAAACAACCTGCTGA
>NW_015169976.1:0-2500 GCF_001447785.1 Gekko japonicus | reverse complement strand
ACAAATTGATGCACAGTGGAACTGACAGTTGAAAAATCAGTTCTGTGTTGGCAACTGGCAAACAGGGAGTGAGTCAAACCAGTGGCTGTTTGTGCATCCCTAATTAGGAGGGTGTGACTTTGCTTAGAATTGCACTGAAAATGCCCTAATTGTTTAGTCATGCCAGCCACATGACCACAGAAACTTCTTCGGACAGTGCTGGCTCTTCGGCTTGGAACCCTGGAGGCGGATTCGACTGGCTTTCGAATAAGGGAAACCTTTACTATACATGAATAATTATTTATAGAACATTTTAATCTGTGCACTTAATAGTACTAATAATGTCATTCTTGGTAACTAACACACATTTTCTTTTTTCTTTTTACTTCAACAAGCCTTCTTTCTGGCTATAATATTGTTGATTTTCCAATAAAAGAACCAGAGGGAATACAGAGGAGTACAAACAGGGAATAAGCATCTGAATCACTGGGCATTTTGTTTCAAAACAAATGGTTTAAAAAAAATTACAGATCATTTTAAAGAGGTCTAAAGAACAATACCTGTGGTGGAAGAAGCGGTAATCTGATGTAGGCGAGTAGCATACTCAGGTCGCTACATCTCCTCGGCATGTCATATTTGACCCACATCATTAAGGCATGGAAAATGGTCTCCTCATCAGGAACATTCACATCATCACTGGCAAGAAGTTTATGGAGTTCATCGGCTGGCAACAGTAAAAATTCTTGATTTCTAATAACTTCCATTATGTTCTCCTACAGAGGAAAAAAAATACAAATATTTCAGTGTTTACTGATAGCAAAGAAGGAGGAAAATTACCAATAAAGTAACCTTAAGAAGGATGAAGTCCTAAAGACACCTTCAGGAAAGTAGCCGTGATGGTCTGCAGTGCAATAGCTGGATTCGAATCCAGGAGCACTTTATAGGCTAATAAGATTTTTGGATATAAGCTTTCAAGAGACAGGAAGCTTCCTTTGTCTCACAAAAATCTTTTTTAGTCTCTAAAGTGCTGCAACTGGACCCAAATAAGCTATTCTAAAGAAATCTTGTTAGTTTCAGAGTCCTGAGTTAAGTTTTCCTATTGAAAGTTAATTTTGAAAGAGATAAAACTTGTGGTCGCCCCCCCCCCCCATTTCACTATAAAAATGTAATGTGAAATGATTTTTCATGAGTTTTGATTTGGAAGAATATTAGGAAGTGCTCTTTAATTTAAAAAATGAGTTTTAAGCCAGATGTTCTTTCCAAAATGTTATATCTAAGGATGTGCATTTTGCTCGTCCGAACTGAAGGAAAACCCAAATAATGCCTACGGCTGAAAACTGAATCAGATTCTCTGATCTGATTCAGCTGGCCAAATAGGCATTCCCTGAATGAATGCTGAATCTATTTGGCATTAATTTGGGGAATCCCTTTGCTGGGAAGGTGTGCCACAGTGGCACAACTCCCCAGCCAAGGGGCTGGGGCTCATGCTGCCTCTCCGGCATGCCTCCCCAGCCAAGGGAAGGTATTTAAATACCTCCCCTTCCTTCTGGGACCAGCCGGGGAGGGGAAAGGAAGGGGAAGCATTTAAAGATGCCTCCCCAATTGGTCTGTGCTTCCCTAGCTGGTTTGCCACAGCGGGCTGCGTGGAGAAGCAAAGAGAGAAGGACTTTAAAAGGTTTAAACCCCTTGTCTCTCCATTGTACCCTATGGGGCCATAGGGTACATTGAAGAAATTGAGCCATAGATGTCGCAAGATTACAGAGAAAGGGTTTAAAACCCCTTCTGTCTTAAATCAGACTGCAGGGGCGGAATGTTCTCTCCATGGTATAGGCTACCATGGAGAGAGAAGGGGGTTTAAAATGTTTGCTTCCCCAGCCGGCCCACCTTGGCAGGCCAGCTAGGGAGGGGAAGCAAGGGGGAGGCATTTAAAGATGCCTTCTCAATCTGCCTTCGCTTCCCCAGTTGACCTGCAGTGGCAGGTCAGCTGGGGAAGCTCAGGGGAGAGAGAGCGGGTCAGTTTCACTCCCCCTCCATTTTGAAGCAGAGGTGGAGTGAAACTGACATGCTGTACTGGCAAGCTGAATATTTTTTGGCTATATCGTGTATTTCCCGAATCCCACTATCATAGTGATACTGGAATATGGGAATATTGGCATTTGCCAATATTTTTTAGGTTTGGTTTACCTGAATCCAAAAAATACCAATCCCCTCCCCCCAAGCATTCCCCTAGTTATATCTCTAAGGACTTTATAATGTATTTTGCAGGAACTCATTGTAACTGCTTATTAGAGCATTTGCATTAGAGTAGCTGAGAACATATGTACATTCACCCATTGCTTACAGTATGGGTTGGATGCAACAGAGGTTTTCTGCAGAAGGAAGGAGGGGATTGATTTTCACCCATTCCACCCTCCCACAGCAGACCTCCAGTTCCCCATTCATGCTGTTCCTGGAAGTCTAGCATTTCATGGTTTTCAGCAGTATCCAAGCCTATATATGTTGTGTATACACAGAGATAGAT
>NW_015169975.1:28294-30726 GCF_001447785.1 Gekko japonicus | reverse complement strand
TGGCTGCAGCATTTTACACTAGCTGTAGCGTCCAGATTTGGGTCAAAGGCAGCCCCATCTAGAGAGCATTACAGTAGTCCAGTCTTGAGGTGACCATCGCATGGATCACTGTTGCCAAGTCGTTGCGTTCGAGGAAGGGAACCAACCAACTCCATTCACTCACTCACTCATTCACTCATTATATGTTAGGTGGCCAATTGGCAGATGCTTGTGTTGAGCAGTCAGTCTAGGCATACTCCCGTGGCAGGGGGAGTGGTGTGTGTATGTGCCATCAAGTCACTTATGACTTGCGGTGACCCTATGAATGAATGGCCTCTAAAGTGTCCTATCCTTAACAGCCTTGCCAGTTTTTTTACAAACTGAATGTCTGTGGCTTCCTTTTCTGAGTCAGTACATCTCATGTTGGGTCTCTTCCCCTCTGCAGCCTTCAACTTTTCCTATCATTACGGCCTTTCCTGCCCTGCCCTGGATGGGCCAGGCTATTCCAATCTCGTCAAATCTCAAAAGCTAAGCAGGGTCAGCCCTGGTTAGTATATGGATGGGAGACCTCCAAGGAATACCAGGGTTGCGATGCAGAGGCAGGCAATGGCAGACTACCCCTACATGCCTCTTGCCTTGAAAACCCTACAGGGGTCGCCATAAGTTGGCTGTGACTTGACGGCACTTTCCACTACCACTGCCTTTTCCAGTGAGTCTTGTCTTTTCACGATATGACCAGAGTCATATGAGGAGTTAGTGGAGGTCTTTTCCAAGATGGATGCCCTACTGAAGTTTGTATGCTAGAGCTCAAAGGAAGCAGATTTATACCCTTGCTTTGCTGGTGTGGACTCCAAACATTATAATCATGAATGAAGCTATGTGCAGGGAAGTACATGGCTGCCACAGGAAGTGGTGGCGGCTACAAGCATGGACGGCTTCAAAAGGGAATTAGATAGGCATATGGAGCAGAGGTCCATCAGTGGCTATTAGCCACAAGGTATAGATAGGGGCTCTGGGGCAAGTGATGCTCTGTCTTCTTGGTGCTTGGGGGGGGGGGCCAACAGTGGGAGGGCTTCTAATGTCCTGGCCCCACTGGTGGACCTCCTGATGGCACCTGGTATTTTTGGCCACTGTGTGACAGAGTGTTGGACTAGATGGGCCTTTGGCCTGATCCAACATTGGCGTCTCTTATGTTCTTATGTTCTTAAGTATGGGTCAGTGCATGCAGAGAGCATACTAGCTCCTTCACCCCTCTGGAAAGATCTACACATGTGCAGAGTGGCATTTAATTATCACAAGCTTAGTAATTTAATGGATCAGTTCAAATGTAACATTAAGTCATGGCAGGCCCATAGCCAGGATTTTTAAAATTTGGGATGCCTTTTAAAAAGTGGGGGGGCACTGAAATTCATGTGCAGCCCCTGCTTCTCCTCCAAAGCTTGGAGGGCAGGTGCGCGTGGCCTTCCCCCTGCTTCTTCCCAAAAGTTGGGGAGCCTTGGGAGGAAGTTGGGGGGCCGCGCCCCGTGGGGCCCCACCGTAGCTATTGGCCTGAGTCTTGGTTTGTTTTAACTGTGGATAGCATGTGACACCAGGATTTATCTTGCAGAGAAACAGTGGACCCCGGCTTGTTTTGGCAAATCCCGGCTTCAGCTCTGTTACCCTTTCCCCTCCT
Source organism: Gekko japonicus (assembly GCF_001447785.1). Classification (NCBI taxonomy): domain Eukaryota; kingdom Metazoa; phylum Chordata; class Lepidosauria; order Squamata; family Gekkonidae; genus Gekko; species Gekko japonicus. The sequence continues at coordinate 29,075 of NW_015169975.1, read as the reverse complement.
TCCCGAACTGTGACCCGGCTGCGATCACAGTTTCGCTCACAGTGCCCAACTGATGGCAGAGTCTCACTGCATGACCAATAGGGGTGTGCAAAAAATAAATAAATAATAATTCGGTCGAATCGGGCAGAATAAATTTTGGCTGGCAGTACAAAAAAACAAAAAATTCGGCCCATTCGGATTCGGCTGAAACGGGCTGAATCAATTTCAGCTGGCAGTAAGATACCCACATGTCAGTTTCGTCGGATTCCGGAATCTTTCGGCCAGCCGAATGTCAATTTCAGCCCCATTATATCCTATGGGCCATTCAAGTCAATGGTGAAAACATAGGGTATATTCTGGGGGCTGGAGGGGAGGGGGCTTGAGGGAGAGACTCCAAACTCGCAGGGTAGCTGCTGGAGCCTCTCCCCAAGATACCAAGCAAGGTTCAAGAGCATTGGACCAGGGGATCCAATTCTACGGGCCTTCGAACAGGTTGCCCCCATTCCCTCCATAGAGAACAATGGAGGGGATGGGGGCAACCTTTTTGGGGGCCCATAGAATTGGATCCTCTGGTCCAATGTTCTTCAAACTTGGTGGATATCTTTGGGAGAGGCTGCAGCAACTATCCTGTGAGTTTGGAGCCTCTCCCTAAAACCCCTCCCCTCCAGGCCCCAGAATATATCCTATGTTTTCGCCATTGACGTCAATGGCCCATAGGATATAATGGGGCCGAATTGCCGCCGAAATTCGGCGGAAGGCCCTTCGCCGCGTTCGCCTGCGGAACCCCCGGCCACGAGACGCG
>NW_015169975.1:27745-27995 GCF_001447785.1 Gekko japonicus | reverse complement strand
TACCATCCTGAGCGTCCTATCTGCAGTCCATGCAGTAAATACTGGATTGGAGTGGTAACTTCTGCTGACAGTGATTTCTGTATGGATATGGGCTTTGTGGGTACAGCAAAGAACTTGGTCCATGTTTAGGGGTGTTTATGTCTTCTTGGAGAACACTTATTTTGGGAATGTATGAGATGGAAGTTGGACTTTATTTTCTTCCTCTTGGCATCTGCTCTTTGTGTGAGGCACTTGGGCTCCTGAAAACCTG
>NW_015169975.1:4572-25083 GCF_001447785.1 Gekko japonicus | reverse complement strand
AGTTTTTCTGCCTAAGTATTAAGCTTTCTTGACTACAGAAGTCATCACCCCCACCTGCCAGCTTGTCATCAGAATTGCTCCTTAGGCTGGCAGATGTGATTAACTTGCAGCAGCTGAGAACTGTCATCTACAGTGGTTGACAGCTTGCAATTTAGAGATCTATCCTGGTAACAGCTTTTTATTGGCTAAATGGCTTTTCTTTCTGCACTGAGAACTTCAACCCCACCAGGAGAAAAAATTGCCCTACAAGCCACAAAATCCTGGCTACCGGCCTGTTGGGAGGTTCCACAAAATGTTGGGTGATTCCAAGCCAGAAGCCCTCCTCTGAGGAAGACAGAGGCTTCAAAATCAATGCTGCCAGCTGACACAAAGGTGACACCTCTTGCGCTCTTCCCGAACTGAAGAGGCAGAGGAAAGTAGGGATCAGATATGTGCTTTGGGGGAAAGCTGCTGTTTGTTTTCCAAAGAACAGGAGGGTTTGCTGCCTGTGCAGCCACAGGGAAACATTTCCAAGGCCAGAGATGTAAACAAGCCAGTGCTCCCTCTAAGATGTGGAGTCTTATGAGCAAAAATTCTACTTTGTGGGCTACTGGCATTGAAGTTGTGAGCAAGTGATTTGGCTCCTGCATAAATTAGTTTGCTCTGGAGCCATCCTTCCTGAGCTAAGACAAAAATGTGTGAGCCAGAGGCTGAAAAACTGTGAGCTAGCTCACACTAACTCAGCTTAGAGGGAACAGTGGTCTATGGCCAAGCCTGGTGCATGGCTGTTGCCTGTCTGCCCAGGATGAGTTCAGGGTTTTGCTAATTAGTTAGAAAACTCATTTTCCCCACTGTTCCATGCTGACACAAGATCCTGATGACCCCCCCTCGCTATCGCTGGATTCTGGGGTGTCCACACATTCACCCACCTTGGCATCTCTTCCCCCAGGGCAGCAGAGGCCCCAGACACCTGAGCGGGGGAGGGGGGGTTTGCTTCACTGCACCCTGCCAACCTGCTCCTTCTGGAGGGCTCACCTTCTCTCTCTCTTAGCGTGGCTCCGCCGGCTCCAGGTCATCCCCCTCGGCCCCCCATTGCTACCCTGCTTTTATCCCCTCCCTGCTCCCCCAGCATTTCCTGGACCCGTGCCTCCACTCCTTCCCCTTGTAGCCCCACCCCCATACTTAGCTGGAGATGCCAGGCCTCGGGAGAGGTCGCGGCCCCAACTGCTCCTTCTGGGTCTGGGTGGGGCATTGGTGAGTGGCTGTGCTTGGGCCGACTGGCTCGGGAGCATGGGCGGGCCCTCGTGCCGGGCCTGCGGCCTGGCACGGCTGTTTCCGCCTGGCTCAGGACTGCTCCACTCATCCTGCCATTGGCAGCCCCGGGGTAGTGCAGGAGGGGCTGTTGTGCAAGACTTTGGCTGGGCTTGCTTCCCTCAGCCGCTCCTCCCCGGCCTTCCCAGAACTCCAGGTAAGCGATGCAGGGCCTGGGGAGGGGCCCTGGGGTGGTGCTGGAGCCTCTCCCCAAGATACCAAGCAAGGTTCAAGAGCATTGGACCAGGGGATCCAATTCTACGGGCCTTCAAACAGGTTGCCCCCATCCCCTCCATAGAGAACAATGGAGGGGATGGGGGCAACCTGTTTGGGGGCCCATAGAATTGGACCCTCTGGTCCAATGTTCTTCAAACTTGGTGTATATCTTTGGGAGAGGCTGCAGCAGCTATCCTGTGAGTTTGGAGCCTCTCCTTCAAACCCCTCCCCTCCTGCCCCCAGAATATACCCTATGTTTTCACCATTGACTTGAATGGCCCATAGGATATAATGGGGCCGGATTGCCACCGAAATTCGGCGGCAAGCCGATTCAGATCAGAGAATCTGAATCAGCCTGCAGCAGCCCGAAAAGGGTTTGAATGGGCCATTTTTGGGGGTGCATTCGGTTTGGTTTGGACGAACCGAACGCACATCCCTAACCTTTAGCCTCCAGCACCATGAGGGTAGGGAAACCTTCTTTTGGGAAGCTTCAGCCTTCTCAGAAAATGGCTGAGTCACGCACACCCTCATTCAAGCACTAGCCAAAAATGCTCAAAGGCTTTCGGGGGGACCCTTTCTTCATTAAAAACACAACAACACAGAAAAACAATGTAACAGGAAAACAATGTCCTGTTGCTGCTTTCAGTGCTCAACAGCTACACAAATATAATCAAGTGTACCATCCTGAGCGTCCTATCTGCAGTCCATGCAGTAAATACTGGATTGGAGTGGTAACTTCTGCTGACAGTGATTTCTGTATGGATATGGGCTTGGTGGGTACAGCAAAGAACTTGGTCCATGTTTAGGGGTGTTTATGTTGTCCTGGGGAGGGGCCCTGGGGTGGTGACAGGAGGCCTGTCATCAGAAAGGGGGTCGGGGGCAACCCGTCGGCAGGACACACTCAAAAACCTTTGGAATTTATCCTGAAGAGTCGAGAAGGAACTGGGCACCAGGAAACAGGCCAGTAGATACCGGGCATCACACTGGGGATGACTGGTCCAGTCCAACAAACATCAGGAGTCCAAAGCAAAGTGACAGACAGATTATCACTCTGATCACTGCATCCATTCAATATCAGTCATACCCAATGCTCCCTCTAAGCTGTGGAGTCTTGTGAGCAAAAATTCTACTTTGTGAACTACTGGCATTAAAATGGAGAGTGAGCGATTTGGCTGCTGCATGAATTGGTTTGCTCTGGAGCCATCCTTCCTGAGCGAAGACGAAAATGTGTGAGCCGGAGGCTTAAAAACTGTGAGCTAGCTCACACTAAGTCAGCTTAGAGGGAGCACTGGTTATACCCTTGCCACCAAGCAAGGTGTTTTGAATGTTGCACAGATTAAAACTTCCTTGCTAACAGTGTCAGGCTTGGTGATGATGGTGGTGGTGGAAAGTGCTGTCAAGTTGCAGCTGACGTATGGTTACCCCGTTGGGTTTTCAAGTCGAGACATTTAGAGATGGTGTGCCATTACCTGCCTCAGCATAGCAACCCTGGATTCCCTTGGCATTCTCCCAGTGCCAACCCTGCTGATCACTCTCTCAAAGAATCCCGAACTAATTTGGGAATCCCGATTTTTCGGCTCCAACAGGAAGGGTTTGGGCACTGCCAGAGTGGCAGGGGTTCTGCTGGGCACATTGCACTGGTTCTGCTGCTGGGCATGCAGACTTCACTTTCTACTGCAGAGACTCTCTGGGAGAATCTGCTGGTCTTGTATGCTTGCCTTGCTTTCCCCCCACCATTGGAAACAACGGAGGATGGGGGCACCCTTTTTTGGGTGCCCATAAAATTGGATCCCCTGGTCCAATCTTTTTGAAACTTGGAGGTTCTTTTGGGGAGAGGCTCCAGCAACTGCACTGCAAATTTGGTGCCTATACCCCCATGTCCCCCAGCCCACTGAATATACCCTAGGAGATTTGCCATCGACTATAATGGCCCCATAGGGTATAATGGAGTCGAAAAATTCAGGATTCCCGAATTTTACCTGAATTCCAATACAATACTGATATTGGAATTCAGGTTTTCAAGGCAATACTGAATTTTTAAGGGTCCAAAAACCCTGAATCTGAAAAATACCATTCCCCCCCCTTGCACATCACTAGGAGGCAGTCAGCTAGTCATCTTCCCTCAGCCTGTCTTATTTCAGTGTTGTTGTGAAGATAGATTGGAGGAGAGGCAAATTTATGTATGCTGCTCTTAGTGCCTTGGAGGAAGGGTCGGCTACAAATGTGATAGATGATTATGTCCCAAAGTTTCAGGCATGCTGGAAACTTACAGGAGACCTTGGAAATGTGTCACCCCTGGCGCCTGCTGTATAATTGTGCAGACAAAGAATGTTTCTCGAACTTGGACATCTTGCCAGTGCTGCTTTTCTGTAATGTGATATTTTCTCTGCACACCTAAAAAGATCTCCTGAGTAAGTATTAAATGAGACAGTGGGTGGATACTGGAGCAATGCTAAACAGAGAAAAGTAAGCATAGTCCTAAGATCCTTATATTGAAAGAAAAGTATATTGATTGGCTAAAGGAGCCATGGCATAACCACAGTTTTATTTATGTCATTACTAGAATCCCCCACCTTTCTATATAAAAATAAAAGCCAAGGCAGCTGACTATATTCAAATATGTACAAAATATTTTTTTTAAAAAAAACATAGACAGTAGCCATCAAGAATTTATAAGCACCAGGGGCAGATTTAACTAGGAAAGTTCTTCCAGAATAAACAAGTTTTCAGCTACCACCAGAAAGCCTCCTAAAAAAGAAGTATCTGCAGTGTGAAGGGGAGTGAATTGGAAGAAGCAGGGGACAGCTATTCAGAAACTTCCATGATTTCCCCCTTAATAAGGCTTCCTTAACTGACCTTCAAGCACAAATTGCTAGGAAGGGAGAAATGTGGGATTGGTTATTTTATTATTTTTACTGGAATTAAAAAAAAAACAACTATTATTGTAAGCTGTCCTGATCTATGATCCAAGGTCTTAACACCTAATTCCAGGACTTTGTATCAGGCCAGGAAGAACACTGACAGCCAGGATAATTGGCACTAGATGGGAGACATGCAGCGCTTTCATGCTTACTAAATAACGGACTTTGAATGCACTTTGCAACTGGATTTTACGGAGGCCCTTTCTGCACTCGTATTTTGTCTTGGTTTCTGAGCGCATCCTATTCTTCCTTTCTGCATTCATTCCCGCGTTCACTTCCGGTTTGTGTTGGGGCTTTCTCTTGTTTCTGCATTTGTTTTACAGGAATCTGCATTCAGACCTCTTCCTAGGGTTGCCAAATGTTACCTACCTTGCCGGTGGGGGACTCCTGCAAAGTTTTCCCTTGTATGGCTGTGGCCCCGCCCCCAGCGTGCCCGGTGTCATAACGTCACTTCCCTGTGACGTGCACGCTGGGGCGGGGGTACCCTCGGCGCCCCGGGGCCCGATTCCCTGGCGTCGGGGAACGGGCCTCTGGGGAGGGGGGGGTTCCGTCCCCCGGGGGGATTTGGCAGCCCTACTTCTTCCAGCACACCGTTGCCCCACAGCTACCAAAACTCATTCTGCTGCAATTCTTTGTTCTCATCCGCTTTTGAATCACTAATCCTTTCTAATGTGGAATTGTTTCTGTGGGTATTTAAGTATTGCCCATTGCCCTCCCCTGTTTCTGCCTCTCTCTCTTTAGGTTGTCGCTCCCTCCCTGTTCTGTTTTCTTTCCCTCCTTCTCCAAAGACAAAAGAGGATGCATCCTCCCATTCAGGCAAACTTTTAAAAAGCCAGAGGGAGCATAAGAAGGAATCAGTAAATATAAAGAACTAGGGGATTCCCTGCTCCCAAATGTCTCAGTCTTGCATGTGTGGGTCTGGCTGTCCCCCTGCCTTCCCTTTCTTTTTGCAGAATCAGGGAGAGAGGGAGGGAGGGAGCGGTTGGCAGCCAAAAATGTGGGTTTTGCTTGTAGATGCAGAATGCCTACAGAATACACAAATAAACAAGCTGGAGAGGAAATACCAGTGCAGCAGGGACACATGCGACTCTGAAGTCAACCCTTAAGGCTTGACTCCTCGGATTCTTCAGAGCAAGCTGTCAGTGCAGAAAGGGCAAAATTCACTTGCAAACGGTCGCTGAAGTGGATTGAAACGGCATCATTTAGCGTGTGTGAAAGTACCCGACATGTCCTTGTGGCTGACAATCCCTGTAAGCATTCTACGTTGTGAATCCACTGAAGCTTCCAAACTGGGTTCAAAGGCAGTCCCACATGCTGTGCATTGTAGTAATCCAACCTGGATGTTACCAAGGCATGTGTGACTGTGGCCAGAAAATGCTGCAGTTGATGAACCAAGGTCGGCTGCCACACGGGATGGCTGAAACGCGGCTAATCAGAGCCGCACCAAACTTGGGACGCCGCGGCATCGCTCCCTGGCATGATCAGATGCCGGGGAGAAGAGACGAGTGGGAGGGGGAGACTGCCGAACTGTGCATGCTCGAGCATGTGCAGTACGGCAGGGGGCAGGGGATGCGCCGGCGAAAAGAAGTGCCGGCGATCCCATGGCCGCATTTGCCGCGGCCCATTCAATTGAACCACCCAGGTAGGTGATTCTTCTTTGATGCGCATTTCGGGCGGTTGGGATGGATCGGGGACGGCCACGGCACGATTGCCAGATGTTGCTGTGTGATCGCGCCCGTTTGATGTGGCCCCGATCCGTCTCTCTCCCGGCCCAAAACGCCTCGTGTGAACAGGGCCCAACCTAATTTGAAAAAAAAAATGCTCTCCTAGATCTTTCCAGGGGCAATGAGGAGAGAATGTCCAAAGTGCAAGACTTGCCCCTTCCAGGGGAACCCTGCTGCATCCAGTGCAAGTTAAACACCTGTTCCAAGATCCACTTCACTCCCAACTCACAGCGCTTCCACTTTAATTTCAGCTTGTTCACATTCATCCAGGCCCTGACCACCTTCAGGGACTGGTGAAGTTTGCCCACAGTTTCCCTAGATTTTGATGGAAAGGAGAGACTGAGTGTCCTCTGCACATTGATGCATACCCACCCCAGATCCCTGGATGGTCTGTCCCAGCAGTTTAATGTAGCCTGTTCAAAAGTATGGAGCCCAGATGGAACTTTGAGGGATGCTGTCAGCATGGCTTTTTTGGTAGAAAAAGCCCAGCAGGAACTCATTATCATTATAGGCCACACCCAACAGCAGAAACTCATTAGCATATTAGGCCACACCCCAGCAGCACAGCTTATTGGCATATTAGGCCACACCCTGGGAATGGCGTGGGCCGGGAAAGGCAGGGGAGTGGCTCTGCAACTTACCTCCCTGCTTCTTGCTCCTTGTGGCCCGACTGAGGGCTGCTGGGAGCAGGGGGCGGGGCTTTCTGCATGTGCCTGCCCCCTGGGCTTGGAAGCCAGCCGGAACTCTGTTCCTGTGCGTTCCTGCCCCAAAATAGCCCTGGCTGTCAGCCAATGGCCATGGGGTGATGAGAAGTCCTTCATAGATGAAGAAGAAGAGGAGGAGGAGGAGGAGGAGTAAGAAGAAGAAGAAGAAAAAATGTTGGTTTTATACCCTGCTCTTTACTACCTGAAGGAGTCTAAGAGAGGCTTACCTTCCCTTCCTCTCCCTACAACAGACACCTTGTGAGGTAGACGGAGCTGAGAGAGTTCTGAGAGAACTGTGACTGACCCAAGATCACCCAGCTGGCTTCATGTGGAGGAGTGGGGAATCAAACCCGATTCTCCAGATTAGAGGCAGCTACTTTTAACCACTCCACCAAAGAAGGGCCATGATCGTCCTTACAGTGCCGATGAAACAGCAGGGGAAATGTTTGCACATGCAGAAGACCTTGCAGGGTGACCAGAGAGCTGGCTACATCTGCTGGGGTCCTTCTTCTGCTCTCAGTTTATTTTAAAAAATATTTATATTATCTGAACAGTAGGCGTCTCCTTGGGCATCGGCTCCTGCACGTATTAGACCACGCTGGTTCATAGCTTGCTTGTGGCATACGGCAACTATCTGCGTGCTTCTGGCAGACTCCTTCTGAAGCGCTCCTTTAACATTTGAGTTTTCCCCCCTAACATCCTTTAGGTTTTTCTGATAAAAAATACACAAGGGAAATCAGCAGAAGGATCCTGCCAGAGGCAACCAGATGTCTGCTTCATCCCGTGACCTACACACCAGAGGAGGTAGCATGCGCACGAACCAGTCCCTAGACTGCCGTAAAGTTTCAGTAACTTTTAAAATTACAAATCCAAGACGGTAACCTTTTCAGGTTTTCAAATCTCTGCAAAGTTTCTAATCTAACCAAACGCTCCAGGTATTCAAGGGTGGCTTGACATTGATGTTTCAGAAGTTGTAGAGTTAGAGAAAGACTCATCTTCTTTTCCATACAAAACATTTTTAGGAAGACGATGCTCGATAGGACTGGGCCAAGGGGTTTGGGGTTAGGGTTGCCAGCCTCCAGGTGGGGCCTGGAGACCTCCCGCTTTTACAACTGATCTCCAGCTGACAGAGATCAGCTCTCCTGGAGAAAATGGCTGCTTTGGAGGGGGGACTCTATGGCATCGTACCCTGCTGAGGCCCCTCCCCGTCCCAAACCCCGCCCTCTCCTGGATCCACCCCCAAAGTCTCCAGGTATTTTCCAGCACAGACTTGACAACCCTATTTGGGGCAGGTCAGGTGCATTGTGAAGGTGGGACGGACACAGGACTCTTTGGTGAGATACTCATGTCTTCATTCCGCAAAACCAAGTTGCCTCCTCCTTGTATCATTGGTGTATCTGGCTCGACGTTTGCCAGGAGCTTTCTTGGGGGCAATAAGAAGTGAGAGGGGTGAGGGGGAGTTGGTGTGAGGGAGTGGTGATGCCGTGAACAGTTCTTCAGGTTCATGAGGGAGGCACGCATCGAAATGGCTCCTAGAAGGGTTCTTTACTATCTCCCCATAAACATTCATACCTTGGCCCTGCTCCTACACCTGGCAGACACTGACCTGTCTGGTGTTGGAGGGGATTGTATGTAAAGGCATCGGGGAGGCTGGGCCAGCAGCAGTGCTAAGGCAATCCTGCTGAGCAAACCTCCCTGGTGGATGTAAGCATCCCACCTCCTCTTCTACACCTGACAAGCAGCTGCCTGTCCAGTGTAGGAGGGGGAGGAGTATTAGAAGCCACTGTGGCAGCGCCCTGTGCAGTGTAGGAGGGAGAGGGGGGGGAGTATTAGAAGCCACTGTTGAGGCTGGGCCGGCAGGATCACTATGGCGTTATTGCTGGGGTGGGCTCCCTGGTGGCTTTAAGCACCCTGCAAGCACTGCTGCACCTGCCCGACACCCGCCTGTTAGGTGTAGGAGGTGGGGGGAGTGTGTTGGAAGCCATCCCACCTCCTCTCCTACACCTGACAGGCAGCTGCCTGTCCAGTGTGGGAGGGGGAGGAATATTAGAAGCAGCTATGGAGGCAGCTGCCTGTCCAGTGTAGGAGGGGGAGGGGGAGGAATATTAGAAGCCACTGTGGAGGTGGGGCTGCGCACCTGACAGACAACCGCCTGTTAGGTGTTGGAGGTGGGGGGAGTGTGTTGGAGAGGCTGGGCCAGCAGCATTACTGAACCTCACAGGTGCCTGTTGGCCACTCCCAATTTCCTCAACTGTCATTAGCTGTCTGCCATCCCCTGTAACTGTTGGGGTTTTTTAACTCTGAGATCTGCAGCTGACCAATGAGAGAGTGGGGTTGCAGGGAGAGAGCTGCCTGGCAGCCGCATAGGAATCAATGGGGGGAGCACATTTCCCCCCTTTTGACCCACTTAGGGGTTGAATTTCTAAAAATCCCTTCTTAGCAAGCACCTACGCCATGGTGGGAGCACTGTCCCTGAATTTGGTGTCTCTAGGTCCAGGGAGGCAAGCCATGTTTATTTCCTTCTGCTTAGCTATAAGGCAGGGCTGTTTCAAGTCATTTTGCTGCCCCAAGTGGGTAGTATGGGAGGACAGCCTCATGGTAACAGGTATGGTTCCCTCCACCCCTGACTTATGTTGATTTGGGGTTATGCAGTGGCAGCTAAGGTAGAAAAGCACCTCCTCCTATGCCATGTCTTCTGGGTTCCAAGGGTCTGGAAAGCAGTTCCATAGCCAGTTACAAGGTTGCCAAATCTGGGTTGAGAAATACCTGTAGATTTGAAGGGTAGAGCCTGGGGAGGGCAGGGTTTGGGGTGCGGAGGGACCTCAGCAGGGTATAATTCCGTAGAGTCCATTGCCCAAAGCAGCCATTTTCACCAGGAGAACTGATCTTGGAGATCTCCAGGTGCTGCTTGGAGGCTGGCAATAATAAAGGGAGGGCCAGACCTGTAGGTTTGAGGGGTAAAGCCTGGGGAGGGCAGGGTTTGGGGTGCGGAGGGACTTCAGCAGGGTATAATGCCATAGAGTCAACTGCCCAAAACAGCCATTGTAATAGCTGTGAAATTTTCTGTAGGGGAAATGATGTGCTGTGGCTGGGAAACATGGTGATTTCTGGGAGATCTCCAGGCCCCACAGGGAGATTGGCAACTCAAGTGACCGTTTAAGGGAAGATTGGGATATGTATTTTGGCTACTCCAGTGACCATTTAAGGGAAAATTGGGATATGTATTTTACCTCAGGACATATTCAATGACTCCCCACAGCAACAACAAACTGTTTAGAATGTTAGAGGCAAAGGCCAATGAGGCCGCATATGCAAATGACCTCTGTGTTCCGACTGGCTATTGGGGGGAGAGGAACAGCAAACTGTTTAGAATATTGGAGGCGAGACTCAGGCAATGCATCCAGTGGATAAGGACAGCTCCTGAGTGACAGATCAAGGAGCCAACTGATTTGGGAGCGTGTGGAATGTTCAGGAGAGTCCATGACCAAAACAGATATATATAACAGCTTCTGCTACAGAGCCCCAATGGGGGGAGGGCAGTATAGAACAACAACTATAACAATAATAACAATAACAACAACAATAATAAATGCTTCACCTTTCTCCTATTGGGGAACCAAAGTGGCTGACACTGTTTCCCTTTCTGCCATTTTATTCTTACAGCAACCTTGTCATGTAGGTTTGGCTGACGGGGAGTGGTTGGCCCAAGGTCACTGAGCAAGCATTCCATGGCAGGGTGGGCACTCCATCCTGGGACTCCCAGATTCTAGTCTGATATTCTAATGACTACACCACCCTAGTTATCAATGTAGGAGTATGTATGCTTAGGAGTGCATCTTTGTTCTTGCCTTCCACCCTTCGAGGTATTCCCTTATTAAAACAAAAAGACTATTGTGGGGGGACCGTACTTCCACCTTTCAATAACCCCTTTTGGTTTTGTGAGACTCAGCGTGATGTAGGGGTTCGAGTGTAAGACTAGGATGTGGGAAACTGAGTTGTGAATTCCCGCTCTGCTACGGAAGTTCGCCAGGTGACCTTATCTCTCTCAGCCTAACCTGCCTCACAGGGTGGTTGTTAGGATAAAATGGAGGGAAGGAGAACGATCTTGGAAGCCACTTTGAGTGCCTGCTGGGAGAAAAGTGGGGTGTAAATATCTAAATAAAAACACAGAACACTTTTTTTAAAAAAATTACACATCATCAAAAGGTAGGTACGGAAAGATGACAGATTCTGCCACAGATGGGTCACAATGTCCCATTTAGGGGTTTCATTGAATCGCAGCATTGGAAGGGAACAAGAGGTGAATGCTCCCTCTAAGCTGTGGAGTCTTGTGAGCAATAATTCTACTTTGTGAGCTACCGCCTTTAAAGTTGTGAGCGAGCGATTGGCTACTGCATACATTAGTTTGCTCTGGAGCCCTCCTTCCTGAGCTGAGACAAAAATGTGTGAGCCGGAGGCTGAAAAACTGTGAGCTAGCTCACACTCACTCACCTTAGAGGGAACACTGGCAAGTGACCTGTCACAAGGCAAACCCTGTCCATCCAGGGAGGGGCCGTGGCTCAGTGGTAGAACATCTGCTTAATGTGCAGAAAGCCCCAAGTTCAATCCCTGGCATCTCCACTTGAAAGGACCACATAATAGGTGATGTGAAAGACCTCTGCCTGAGACCGTGGAGAGCAACATCTAGTCTAAGTGGACAACACTGGCCTTGATGGATCAATGATCTGATTCAGTATACGCCAGCTTCATGCGTGAACCTCAGTATGGCTGATCTGGATCAGTACAGAAGCATCCTGTAGTATCTTCAGAAGGTCTGCTGAGAGTGCAACTCCTGCTACAGATGCTGCGGGAAAAGAATATGAAAGTTCATAAGCATTTATTCTCACAGACTGTGTTCTGACCCAAGCACATCTTTCAGTTAAATCAATGCTCTGGGCTGCCGGAGGAACGCTAACAGCTTCTGAGCGGTGATCTATGAAGTCAAGTGCAGGCATTGAATAAACAGGGTGTCCGCATTAATTTTCAACTTATGCTTCCTGAAAGGGAGCGGGAAAACAAATAGAAACGAGAAAAGAACCTTTAAGCCGTACTCCGGAAGACTCAAGAGAGAGACACACAGTGCTGCCTTGCCAGCAGAGAGGCTGTTCACTTTCACCTTTGGTTCACATAGCTTTTTAATATAATAAATCACCATAGCCTGAGGGGAGAAAAACACGTTGAAAACGCCGCCCCCAGAAAATGAATAGCAGAGGCATTAGTCTTTCCTTCTGTGAGTCACTGACCCCCAAACCCTCAAACGACATCTCGGTTTTTAGGAACGATTTAAAATTTCCCCCCTTACATTTCAAGTAGGCATTCTATCTTCTGGAGACATCTCAGCATGCCACGCAGCACTGTGGAGTACAGAATCATGGAATGAGAAACAGCAGCGTTTGTGGGAAAGAAACGTTTGGGTGGCTTTGGGTGGGCCCCCTAAGAGCTCCGGAGGAGTCGTAATTTTTGCACAGCAGCACACCGTGCCCTTGGCCTCTTTGAATGTGTCCAGATAAACATAAGGAATGCTGATTTTCTCGAGGCCTTTGAAAAAAGTACTGCACTGACCCCCAAACCCTCAAACGACATCTTGGTTTTTAGGAATGATTTAAAAAATCCCCCCCCTACATTTCAAGTAGGCATTGTATCTTCTGGAGACATCCCAGCATGCCATGCAGCACTCTGGAGTACAGAATCATGGAATGAGAAACAGCAGCGTTTGTGGGAAAGAAACATTTGGGGGGCTTTGGGGGGGCCCCTAAGAGCTCCGGAGGAGTCGTAATTTTTGCACGCAGCCCCCCCCAAGCACCAAGAAGACAGAGCATCACTTGCCCCAGAGTCCCTATCTATACCTTGTGGCTAATAGCCACTGATGGACCTCTGCTCCGTATGCCTATCTAATTCCCTTTTGGTGGGGGTAGAAGAGAGAGCAGCCCAAGGTGGCTGTCCTCGACCCATTTGAGTTGGCTGCACGCTTCCTCTCAAATGGGCCTCAAGCAAATTGTGCTGATTTCACTGGAAATGTGCCCATTTCAATGGATAATACTTGAGGCTTCTGTCTGTGTGTCTGTCTACCCCACGTTTAGCCTGCCCTTCTTTCAAGGACCTCAAGACTGTACTCTTGATTCTCTCCTCCGCCATTTTGCCCATTCAACAATCCTGTGAGACAGACTAAGCTAGAGTTACCAGGTCCCCCCTGGCCACTGGTGGGGGATGGGGAGTAGGGTTGCCAGATCAAGGTTGGGAAACTCCTGAAGATATGGGAATGGAGCCTGGGGAGAACAGGGACCTCCGTGGGGTACAATCCCTGAGAGTCCCCCCCTCCAAAGTATCTATTTTCTCCAGGGGAACTGATCTCTGTAGTCTGGAGAAGAGCTGTCATCCTGCGGGATCCCCAGGTCCCACCTGGAGACTGGCATCCCTAGATTAGGCTGAGAAAGAGAGACTGGCTTAAGGTGATTTAATGTGACCCCTTGGTCGCTGTACCTATAGGCAACTGTTGCATCCCTTCATAAGGTAGCTGTAATCCTATAGAAGTCTTGACAAGATAAATCAGAAACCACCATATGGGAGCAAGCTCCATCAATGTTACAGTAAATGGTCTATGTGCACAAATTCTGAGGGTCTAGGAATGGTCAAGTATCCCATTACCTTGCTATGGCTGGTCTCCTTCCATAGATTTGTTGGTAGTAAGCGTAGGAAATAGCATGCTATTGAATACAGCACTGCTCTCTTTGAAATGAGACATGCCTCAGGATGCTACAGGAAACCCCACTAACGCGAATGGAATGCCATGAAATCAAGAGTAGAACTCTTCAGGGGGCTGTGGCTCAGTGGCAGGGCATCTTCTTGGCATGCAGAAGGTCCCAGGTTCAATCACCATCCTCTCCAGCTAAAACAAAGGGATCAGATGGTAGGTGACAGACCTCCACCTAAGATGTTGGAGAGCCACTTCTGGTCTGAGTAGACAATACTGATCTTTATGGACCAATGGTCTGATTCAGTATAAGGTAGCTTCACACATTCAGATTTACAAAAGTCAAGGCTGGCTTTAGTGCTTAAAGCAATCTGGACAGGATCCAGGCTGTAAACAGCCTTGTCCCTTCGTTTCCATTACTCTGCGGCAGCCCAAAGATGATTAGTGAATGCATCTGAGTAACAGCATCATGATAATTGCACCTCACCATGGTATCCTGAACATAAAACATGGGTAAGTAGGTGGGGTAAAGGGTCAGCCCCTAGGTTCCTCTGATCCCAGTTTTCTGCTCTCGTACTGCAGCCAGATGAGTATGCAGCCAGATGAAAATGCCTCACTTTTCATACACACTTTTTTTTTTGCCATCAAATCACAGCTGACTTATGACAACCCTGTGGGCTTTTCTAGGCAAGAGACATTCAGAGGTAGTTTGTCATTGCCTGCCTCTGCATCGTAGCCCTTGACGTCCTTGCTGGTCTCCCATCCAAACACTAACCAGGACCAACCCTGCTTAGCTTCTGTGATCTGACAAGATTGGGCTAACCTGGGCTATGATGTGCAGTTAGTACCCTTTCTTCCCGCCCTCTTCTCTGCCAGTCATGTCTTCCAAGGAAAGGAAGCCAGCGACCCCCACTATTATTCATCCTTCAGTGAACACAGACTATTTGAGTGAAAGAGTTGCTCATGAATGTGCTGGCAGGGTTGAGGGATGAGAAACAAGCCATCCCACCCATTCTGATTGAGAGAGGGAGGAAGGATAGGTGGGCAGGTACAGACTACGGTGGAGAGGAGATGGAAGAGTGACTGGCTGGCCAAGATAGGCGAAGTGGACACTGAGGAGAAGGGAAGCAAGGCTAAGCTAGGCTGGTTGTCTCCAGTACAACTCCCTGCCACAGGTCTTCCCTCGACCATGCCGATGCTTGTTTCCTTCACAAAGGACATTTTGTTTTTGTGTGGAGGTGGTTGAAGTGAGACTGGGAAGAGCCAAGTACAGAGCCCCATTCTTCCACGAAGCTCATTGGCTGTATTATGAGCCTGGGCTTGCTAGTGGGGCCTAGTGGCTCTGGGAAAGCCTGTATTAGAGTAACTACCAGGCCTACAGTTTCCAGGCCACCCTCTGGACCCTAGGATTGGTTAACAGGGGATTGGGAGGGGAAAGTTACACCAGTAGAGGAGTAGGGGGTGGTGCCTGGGAAGAAGGGATAAAAGGCCTCACCCAAAGTAGGAGGTGGTTCACTCCTAGGGAGTAGAGTTGGCAAAAGGCTGTTGCAGATAGAGGCAGGGGTCATTTCCTGCGGGAGTGCACAGGAGCGGAGCTCCGGCAGTAAAGAGCCCAGGGGGCGGGGACATGCAAAAAGCCCCGCCCCTTCTCCCAGCAGCCCTCAGTCAGAGAAAGAAGCAGCCAGGTAAGTTGCAGAGCTCCCCCCCAGTCCAAAACAGCCCAGTGGCACCTTTAAGACCAAGTTTTATTCAGGTACAAGCTCTCCCTCCTCTGCGAGGACAGATCTGCACGTTCCCCCCCAAAAAACCTAGCAATCCAGAACAGTCCAGTGGAGCCTGAGCGGTGGGTGTTGCCTTCTGACACACTTCCGGTGATGTCAGGGGGTGTGTCATATGCAAATAAGTTATGCTAATGAGTTCCTGAACCTCTTTTTCTACAACATGACCCCTGGATAGAGGGATCCCTCATCCAGGGAGGGGTGAGTCAGCTTGAAACCAATGACCAAGAGACAGTTTAGATAGACTCACCCGGGTTCTTTTATTTGTTTGCTTACCTACCATTACTGTTCTCATTATTCTACAATACATTTGAAAACCAGTTATTATTAGACCTCGTTAATAAAGTTGTTTGTTATTCTGCCTAGGTGTCAGCTATGCTGCCATGGAGGTTGGGGAGTTCATTCTGTGTCTGGTTAATTCCTATTGCATTCCTATCCCTGCTGTTCTGCCTTTGCTGAAATGCTTATCTCTACAGATGTGCAGGAGGAGGTTGTATTGTCTGGAAGTCTCCTATGTACCGTGAGAGATTCCTAGTTCCCAGCTTTAGCCACCTAATGGTTTCCTAACTTGTCCCCCGCGCGGGAGGGTATCTAATTAGTCCATGCCATGGGGGGGTGCATACGAATACCCTATATCCTATTAGGCTCTATTGGTTGGGACATAAGGGGTTGGGTGGGTGCTCTGGGTCCTCCTAAGGAGGCCTGTACTAGAGTGGTGGCAGCTATGGAGACCCTCCCTAGACGTTGCCCGCGACAGGCTAGGGTTGCCAGGTCTGGGTTGGAAAATACCTGGAGACTTTGGGGGTGGATCCGGGAGAGGGCAGGGTTTGGGTAGGGGATGGGCCTCAGCATGGTACAATGCCATAGACTCCACCCTTCAAAGCAGACATTTTCTCCTGGGGAACCAATCTCTCTCAGCTGGAGATCAGTTGTAAAAGCGGGAGATCTCCAGGCCCTACCTAGAGGCTGGCAACCCTGTGACAGGGTGACTTTGGGTCAGTCACACATTCTCTCTTTTTCTGCTTAGCCTTTGTCATGATCTGGTAGCCTGGCTAGCTGGCTAGCTGTAGGAGGAGGCTGGGCCTACATATCCCAGAAGGCCTT
Source organism: Gekko japonicus (assembly GCF_001447785.1). Lineage (NCBI taxonomy): Eukaryota > Metazoa > Chordata > Lepidosauria > Squamata > Gekkonidae > Gekko > Gekko japonicus. The sequence continues at coordinate 8,616 of NW_015169975.1, read as the reverse complement.
GGGAAGTTTTGGCGCCGATTTTGACCAATAGGGAAGAAGAGGGCTGGGGAATAAGAGAACTGGTACAACAGGGGAAATTTGTTCTTCTTCCCAGAGCGCAGAGCCAGAAGGAAGGTTGCTAGGGACAGTATATATTTAGACGCGTTAGGGCATTTGATTTCTTTTATTTTCACTCACTTACTGTTACTATTCTTACTTACTGTTTGACAGCCTATAAAATAAATTATTTTCATTGTTTACTCTGCCTGGTCCTCATACCTATTATTCGGTCAAAAGGGAGGTCTAAAGGCCTGGGAGGATGCTCTGGGCCTTCTCAGAGGAGCCTGGAACCAGAGTGGTGGCAGTATCAGGTGACACCCCACCTGAGCCGTGACAGCCTTCCTCATGGGATTGTTGTGAGGCTAGAACTGGGACTGGAGAATCACTTATGCAGCCCAGGACTCATTGGAGGAAAGGTGATAATATAAGGACATAGTTAAGCACAGGTATTCCTAGATACGTATGTGTGTACGAATATATTCTTACTCCTTGAACATAGCCTACATTCACAAAGCTGTGAGGAAACTCTGCTGCCTCTCCCCCTCCTTTTGTCTGGAAGATTGCTGGCTTGGATATTAATACTGGCTAAAGCAGTTCTCTTACGTGTTTCCCTAAAACACCAATTAAACCAATGACCTACATGCCAGTGATAATGATCCTTCATTAGGTGACGCAGTACTAAGACTTGCAAGAAAGGGGGGGGGGAATACAGAGAGGCCAAATGGAATTAATTTTTTTTTAAAGTTTATTGAAGGCAAATTGTGCAAAGCATTATAGTGAGGAGGGGGAATTAGCTATGGATGAGAGAGTGATTCTAAGCACAGAGAGCATGAATAAATTATCTCATTTTGGCAGAAGAGGAGGGGGTGGTCAAAGGCAGGAGAAAGAGTGAGGGAGACTGATTCAGAGATCTAGCGGATACTCCATCACAGACTAAGGAGGTTCAGGTGCTTAGGCAGCCAAAGTAGGATGTCTCATTGGGTGGAAAGTGGGGGCTTTAGCAACTTTCAAGATCTGGGTAGTCTTATAAGAGGTCAAAATCACAGTATATGGAAAGATTCAGTCTCTATGTATAGGGCAATCAAGAACGGCATAGGGGGCAAAAGAGTGTTTTCTTTGTGGGCTTGGAAATAAAATGAGGGGGAGAGGCCAAGTGTGTCCCAACAGAAAAGGAGGAGGGGTGTTGGATTTGGGGCTCAGGAGTTCATTCAGACTAGACAAGATGGGTGTGTGTGTGTTGGAGTTTACCAGTATTGGCGCAGTATCTGGCTGAGGCAATAAACATGTTAGGGAGGTTGGGCCCAAGCGCTAAACTAGAGGGGGAGTCTTTTGTGGCAAAGGGCACACTGATGGAATTCCTAATTGTGGTCTGATCACCTCTGAGTGCCAATCTCTGGGGGGCAAAAAAGTGTCTCAGGATTTTTCCCAGGCTTGCTCCCAAAGAACTCCCAGCTAGCATGATCGAATCATATGCAGCTCCATTCTTCCCAATTTCTTGCATTTTTTCAACCCAGATCAGTGCACTGGGGGAGGACGGGGAAGCAGATCTCAGAACCGCAACATTTGTGTTTGAGGTAACACAGGGAAGCATCTATGCTAGGCAAACTGGGAGGGGAGTGTTTTCTCCCAAACTAACTAGAAGGATGTGGCAATGTTTAACATAGGAACACTTGGCTCAAGACCTCAGGTCAGTGGAGCTTATTGTTAATAAAGGAAAGGAAAATAGGAGACAGATGACGAGTGAACTGTATTTGTGCTTTTTCAGCAGCAGTCTTGTGTCAAAAATGTTGTATCGTTCTGAACTAAAGTCTCCCTTTTTATGAGTGTCTTGGCCAAAGATTCAGCATGTGGGCATGCTGTCGCTGTAGCTGAGACCAATCACAACACGGATAAGGGTGATCACAGAATGTGGGAGGATCCCAGCCAAGCATCCTCCTATAATCCTTCCTGTATGTACCCTCAAGAGCACTGCGATCGGGGAATACCCATCGCCTGGAAGTACCAGGCCCCCGAAGTATGAAGCTTGCCCAAACTAAGGCTAGGGCATTTCAGCAGCAGCTCCTACCTGGTGGAACGAGCTCCCGGAGGCGATCCGGGCCCTGCAGGACCTTGTGCAGTTCCGCAGGGCCTGCAAGACGGAGCTCTTCCGCCAGGCCTTTGAGGAGGAGCCGCCGCCACCATTATTCCACCATTGAGAGTTCATCATTCACCTACCCCATTATTTGGAGAGATAGATGTCATCCATGAGCTGGGAAATACTACTCCTGGTGCTCATGCAATTAAGAAATTGGCCGCCAATGTGGGATGTCGTGCATCTTGATTTTATATGAATTATTGTTGCACTGAATTTTATCGTATGTAATATTGTCTATTGTTTTTAGATTTGAATTTCGGCTTGGCCGTTTGTTAGCCGCCCTGAGCTACCGGATAGGGCGGGGTACAAATTCCAAAATAAATAAATAAATAAAATAAAAATGATGAGGTCAGATCTTTCCAAATAGGCAGACCCAAAGGTGATGCCTGCTGAGATCACCTGAAGCACTCCCTGTCCCAATTAGGTAGCCGAAAGCAAACATTGGCCCTTTATTTTGGGCAGGAAGCAAGAAAGTACCAGGAAAGACCTTGGCTGGCATCATGGCACCCATGGGCACCCCACTGGGGACCACAAGCTTATGGGATTGTCCCTGCCAGTCCTTGTATGCTATGTACAAGCAGTCCTGATGATAGCAGCCATGGCTGGTGTTAAGAACCATCCCTTTGTTGAGAGTGAAATGTTCTGAAAGGTTGACTGAAGGATTTCGAGGCACTCCCAAACACAGGCAGAGAAAGCTAGAGGGTATTGTGTAGGGCTGTAGGCATTCTCAGGGATGCGGGAACCACTGATAATCTTTGTCCACCTGCACTGTTTATCTCTGCTTAGCTTTTCCCTCTCTTTTAGTGGCTGCCTTTGATCCATTCTAGTCTCCTTTGCTTGTCTCCAGAGGAGTTTTGTAATTTTCAGCCTAGTATTTATGTGGCTATTTCTGACATAATGACTGGAATATACAGGCCAGTCTCTCAGTCTAGAGGTGGTAACCAGAAACCTTACCTAAAGAGCAGTTTAAACCTGTCACTCCTTTTCTCTAGACTGTTATGTGCGTACATGGATTGTTAGCAACCACTATAAGATGAACCCTCTAAGCTGCATTCCTACAAATGATATTTATTACAATATACTCTGGTTCCTGTATGGTGGCTACGGACCGGGGGCCATGCAGCCCTTTTAACATCAAACTCACTGACAATGACGGTCCCTGGTGCCAAATGGAAAACAGCTTGCAGGCTAAGCGAGACGGAATGAAGGCTCTTTGGCCTCATAGATATGAACATCACAGAAGCGATGACTATCAATCCAACGTGGTAGCTGTTATTGACTAGAAAATAGGCAGTCCGCAGGGTTCCGATCATCAGACAAGCAGAACTTGCTCCGAGGGATTATCCATTTCAGACAGCTTGCTGGTAATTTGTTTTAGAGCTCTTATTTCTCTACAGTTCGAACCACCAGAATATAGCAGGAGACCCATTCAGTCCCAGCACCAGAAATGAAAAAAAACACTATTATTTTCCTTCTGTATCATTTATGGGCAATAGTCTCCTGTATTGGAGCAATTTTTAAAGGAGAAAGCTAAATTGTTTTCTTTAAAAAAACCAACATACGGGTTTGAAAATGTTGCACCTATTATTGGTCGAAAGAATACCAATGATATCTGAGGAAAGAAGAAGATTGGAGGTGGAAAAATCTCCCTTGGAGCGACTTGGATGAAGGTATCTCTACACTTGGAATTTTTTGTCTTATCAGCAGACATGTGAAAGGGTGGTTAGGACCGGGCCCATAGCTATGGTGGTGACTCTTGCCTCCCCCACTTCTTCCCAAGGCCCCATGACTTTTGGGGAGAAGTGGGAGGAGGCCACGCGCACCTGCACTCCAAGCCATGAATTTGCACCTCGGAGTGCAGGCTTGCGGCC
>NW_015169975.1:0-4234 GCF_001447785.1 Gekko japonicus | reverse complement strand
GGAGAAAGCAACTTAACCTCCCTCTTCTCCTGCCTCCTCCTGGCTGAATGAGGGCCAGAAGCGGGGCAGCCGGAAGCAGGGGGCGGGGCTTCGTCATGTGCCCCGCCCCCTGTACCTCACCCAGGGGAACTGCGATCCCCGGCGATCCCCCCCGAAATGACCTCTGACTTTTGCACTGTCACTTACCCAGATGAAGGTCAGGATAAATATGGCTTAGAGTTCTAGGTCTTTTTTCTCCAACATTTTCCTAAAATAAAAAGCAGCCTTGAAAGGCTGTGACTGAAAAGCAGCATGTGGGTGGGTGGATGGCTCAGGATTTATTGTGTGGGTAGGAAACAAATAGGGTGACCATCTACGAGTTTGTTGACACCCAACTGAGGAAAAGAGCTTACAGCCGTGAATCCCATCAGTAGATAAGTGGCATTTGATGATAACCGGTCAAAGCCTCCTTGACTTCAGCGCTGGGCTCTGCCTGTAATCTTTTTTAAAGGTAAAAATCAGTGGTCGCCAATGACTTGATTAGTAGCACTGTTGTCCCAGTGGGTTACACACAAACATGCTGGGTTTTTCCTCAAGGGGAACATGAAATCTAACAATACTCTCTGCAGGGTTCCCTTGTATCTTGATAAGTGAAAAGGAGAAGAGGTCTTTTTTTCCTTTTACTGAAAGCCGAACATCCAGAGAATTGACTTGCAGTGTAATCCTAAACAGAGAGTTATATCCTTCTAAACCCATTGACTTCTGGATCCACTGCATGGACTTTTCACTGCAGCTCAACTTCTTAACTGCATTGGTTCTCCTCTGCTTTATTCATGGTATTTAGGTAGGGTTGGCAGGTTGGTCCGGGCAGACAGCGGGGAATGTGGGTGAGCTTGCCCAGAGCTAGGAATTTTTTCACGTTTCAGCCAGCGACTGCCCATGTGACCTCCAATGTGACCTGGAAGTGACATAGGAAAGTTGGGGACATCGGGGTGACGCTCTGGTTTTGGGGCAAAAGCTCTATGGTAGACTTAGCTTCTACCATAGAGTTTTTGTCCAAAAACCAGAGCATCGCCCCAAATTCCCCATGTCACTTCTGGGTCACGTTGAAGTCATGACATGTAGACATGTCACTGAAATGTTGGGTGTTCCTCCTTCATTTTGGGGGTAATTCCCTCCTGCCAGCCAGCTGATCTACGGTGGAGAGGTGGGGCCTGGCTAAGGAGGAACCCTGTCCCCAGTGGGGGGGTCTGGCATTCCTATATCTAGGGTTACCAGATGTACTCTTATTAGAGCACATGTCCTCTTTTTTTGGTGTCCATCCTCTTTTGGGCTGTTTTTTTTTTTTAAATGATGACAATGTCTCTTTTTGGGTTGGAAAGTTAGGAATATTCCTAAAGTAAAGGTAAAAGTTTCCCTTTCTTGAAAGCTAGTCGGGTCCGACTCTAGGGGGCGGTGCTCATCTCCGTTTCCAAGCCAAAGAGCTAGCGTTGTCCGAAGACATTTCCGTGGTCATGTGGCCGGCATGACTAAACGCCAAGGCACACAGAACACTGTTGCCTTCCCACCGAAGCCCAAAGCAGTACCTATTTATCTACTTACAATTTCTTGCTTTCGAACTGCTAGGAATATTCCTAGTTAGTAGCAATTATCACAGCTTAAGCAGTAGGGATATTTAAAATGAGATTTGTCAAAGGGGTCACTTGTTTGAAGTAGTCAGTCGGGAAAGGTGACCTCTTTTTTTGCTTTTCAGAATATGGCAGCCCTAATGGTATCATTTTCTGGTTATTGCTCTCCCAGTTTTTTTCTGAGTTCTTCCCACCAGCCAGGTTGAAAAGGCACAGGAAACATATCGAAAAAGGGCAGTGACCAGCAAACCATCTCTCCTTATATATAATTGAATAGTGGGTGCCAAAGTTCTAATTCTAAAATGCACTCCCTTAGTGTATGGCTGATGGCACTGCTCCTCAGCATATATCGCCACCAATCAGAAGGCAAAGCCCGGGTCCCGCCCACACCACAACTGCTGCAACAACCTGGTCTTTTGCATATGGAAGCTGATTGGACTTCAGTCCATTCCACACCTCAAACTCCCCCCCCCCGCAAGGCAGTTGGAATTTTCAGTTGCATAACATACCTCATAGGGGAGAGGAGAATGGGTAACAATGGTTACCACTCTCCAGGTGAGGGCTACAGATAAATCAAACATACAAATGCTCTTCAGGTAGCAGAGATCAGTCCCTCTGGAGAAAACAGTGGACTCTGTCATTAAACCCTGCTGAGGTCGCCACAGGAAACGGACACTGTTTGCCCAAAGCCAGAGCACTCTCCCAGAGCCTCTTTCTAGATCCCGTTGTATTTATTTCTGCAACGGGCATTATTTCTAGTACTGTGCATAAGGCGGGAACCAGTGCAGTTAAGAAGCCAAGCTTCAGCGAAAATTCCATGTGGAGAAGCTAGGGGTCAGCGGGCTTAGAAGGATGCAGCTCTGCTCAGGACTCCACTGTTAAAATGTTCCCAAGGAAGCCTGATCCCAGCAGACTCTACTCTGTCCAAAGTCTTGGGTATACTTGGAATGAACATTAAAATACTGTTTCTGCCCTTCATGTGCAAATACTTGGAATAATTCTGTGTTACACCAACAGGGATGCTTCAGAAGTACCTTTTCATACGCCCACCGGGTTGCTTTCACAAACCACCACCCACTGGACACATGGTTGTTTCTGGCACCCTACAAGAAAATCATTCCTAGCCTTCTGACAAGGTAGGGCACAAACAACTCTGCCAGCAAAATGTCTCACATAAAGCATGCTGGCAGGGTGGCAGTGCTGTTCCAGGCGGAAAGCAATGTTGCACTCTAGTCAACATTAAACTGATAGATGTACTATTACTCCTAGCAACCCTGATCACAAAGCGAAACCAGCTGCTATGCAAATTCTGATTTTAAAAAATTCTACTTGTTTCAGATTATCCTGGATGAAGCCTATCAGAGCCAAAATTTCAGGATGTTCAAGGAAATCCTCCTACGCCACAGGAGGAAATATCTATTTTGGGCATGTGTCAGGCAAGAGACGTGAAATTTTGAACATATAGAGAATCTGGGGGAGGAGTATATACTCGAGCGGGTGTGCGGGAATAATTTAAGATTTTCCTTAACTAACAGTATCAAATCATTGGCAACTTTAGCCTTCAGAAATAATATGCAAAACAGACTCATGGGAATACTGTAATCATTTTAAAAATCCTAAACCTGAGAATTTAGAAACACTTCCTGTTTCATTCAGTGGGGCTGAGTCCCACGTAAATGCATATAACTGCAGCCTTAATTGTCATAATAAACCTCTGAGGTAAAAAGGTAAAGGTTTCCTTGCTCGAAAGCCAGTCGAATCCGACTCTAGGGTTGCAGTGCTCATCTCCGTTTCAAAGCCGAAGAGCCAGCGCTATCCGAAGACGTTTCCGTGGTCATGTGGCCGGCATGACTAAACACCAAGGCGCACGGAACGCTGTTACCTTCCCACCGAAGTGGTACCTATTTATCTACTTGCAATTTCTTGCTTTCGAACTGCTAGGTTGGCAGGAGCTGGAACTAGAGACGGGAGCTCACTCCGTCATGCGGCACACTCAGGTCTCGAACTGCTGAACTACCGACCTTCCACAGCCTGCAGTTTAGCATCTAAACCTCCGAGGTAGACGTGGCTTAATTGGTTCACACACCGTGTGTTTCCACATGACTTTTTTTTGTGAGTTTTTGCACACATTTTTGTTCCTTTATGACAGTTACCACATGCATTTGGTATGCTGAGTTGTTAATTTGGCACTTAAGCAACCCACCTCAAGAACTGTGTGATGATTTCATACGATCTTTTTAGTCTGTTGCATTTTGAACATCTGCATAACATTCATAGGGGATGTGGCTTTTAGTATTTGCTGTCCACAGAGTTCTGTGACCAAACTGTCTGATGGTATGGAAACTGTCTATGTCTTATGTCTATGTACTATGTTCAAAGTACTGGCTTCCACAAGTTCCTTTAGAAAGCTAGCAATGACTCACGGGGTAAGAAACCTCTCTAGCTTCAAGAGGACAGGAGAGGAAACACATTGCAATGGGAAAGCTTTTTTTAAATCCTTCGTATGATGCAATGCATATAAATGTGTGCAGCATTCAAAATGTGGGCCAATTAATCCCCCCAGACATTAGCCAGGAACCCAGTAATCTGTATGATTTAGACCAGGCTGTAGTTCAGGGCTATCAAGA
>NW_015169974.1:4757-30524 GCF_001447785.1 Gekko japonicus | reverse complement strand
GGAGTCAAAGAGGTTAAGATTATCCTGGAGGACTTTGAAAAGTGTTCAGGGCTAGGAAAATATGGCAAAATCAGAAATTTTATATTTTAACATTAATAAGAAAGAGCGGCAGGAGATAAATAGGAACCCAAATATAAGACTGGGTGTTAAGAAATTTAAATATTTAGGAATAATTTTGCAAAAAAATATTGACAAAATGATAAAGGATAATTATGAAAAAACATGGAAAAAATTAGAGAGGGACATGAAAAGATGGAATCACAAAACGTTAGGGATATCATCTAGAATAAGAAGTGTTAAAATGTTTTGGGTACCAAAGTTAACGTACCTATTTCAAACGTTGCCATTGGGATCAATGAAAAAAAAATCGAACAATGGAACAGAGCATTAAAAGAGTGGATATTCAACAGCAAAAAATGTAGGTTTCATAAGAGAATAATATATAGCCATAAATCATAATTAGGATGGGGAATCCCGGACCTAAACAACTATTTTGAAGCTTTTCAGCTAAAACCATTATTAGAAATAGGTGAGGAAAAGGCACAGAAGTGGGTGAACTTTGAGAACGAAATCAATAGTAATATAGGTAGATTTGGCATTTTTTCTATAGTAACGACAAAGGACTTAAAACTAATAACAGGCCCTAGAAGAGCATCATTAGAAATTTGGAAGAAATGGCAACCCTATCGGCTAGGGAAAGTCTCCAGATGGGCTCCCCTCGAAACTATCAACAAGGAAGTGCAAGAAATTAAATGGCGGGAAATGCTAAAAATTAAAGGCTGTTATAGAGTGGGTGATATGTTTAGTGGTGGAAATCTAAAACCCTTACAGGAAATAACAGAAGAGATAGGCAAACAATATTGGTTAAAAATAGCAGGGCTATATAAAACAGTTAAAATGATCAGTGAAAAGGAAGACCTCTGGACAGATGCACCAATGGAAGTATTATACAAAGAAATGACCAAGCAGCAAAAGGGACTGGTAGGAAAAATATATAGAAAGATGTTAACAAATAAAGATAAAATAACAGAATACTTACAAAAGAGATGGAGCCACAAAGGTCAGATAACAGAGAGGATGGTAGATAAAATTATGAAAGGAGTGAAATATATCAAAGTAATCAGGTTTAAAGAACTTGAATATAAATTCTTTACAAAATGGTATAAGACACCAGCACAGCTAGCTAATATGATTCCAGGATTGAGTTCGGTGTGCTGGCACTATGTGATGTCAGGGGGTGTGGCATATGCTAATGAGTTATGCTAATGAGTCCCCCTAGCTCTTTTTCTATGAAATGACCCCTGGATAAGTATGCAACATAACGTTAACTATAGACTTTAATCTAATGTTATTAAGTACAATAGGAAGCCCGTTACTGGATAGGACTACTCAAAATTTAGTCAAGGCTATGTTACTGGCTCTGGGTTGGAAAGACAAAAGTAAATGGACAATACAAATCTGGCACAACTATTTGTTTGACTTTATACAGTCAGATATCGTGGCATCAATCAACAAAGGAACAACATGGGAAGAAAAATCCACGAAAATTAAGACCAGATGGAAGACCTACCTAGATTGGATACTGAAAGAAAAAAGAAAAGACATTCAGTGGAAGATTAAGACTTTGTGCCCATGGCTGGGGGGAAAAGATTACGATTAAAAGGGAGGGAGGCAGGAAAGGGATGAAATTGTATATAGCTACAAATATTCGATGTAACAGACTAAACAAACAATAAAAATAGATATATTTTTTAAAAAGAGAGAGAACATTTGGAGCAAATGCTCCTTGATTTGTAAGATAGTCAAACATCATTTTAAGTGTCCTTGAATATTTTTAATGGAAAAAACATCAGAGATAATATAATAATTAGTAATAATATCATATGCAGTAGAATGGAAGTACGTCCCAATATAATTAATAATAATTGTCGGGTAGCCCGCCATGGTGTTTTTCCTTGACTCTGGAATGTGTAATGCTCTGCAGCTGTTTCTTACTTCTGCTTCTCTTATCTAGCCACTGGTCTTGAGTGCTCATTGCTTCAGCGCAAAGCCTCTGCTGTCTCCCGCTCACCTCTGAACCATTAACCAGTTCCCCACACTCCACATTAATTGCTTATTGGCTCCTAGGTGTCAGGGGTGTTGTATGAGCCCACTATAATTACTATAGCTATTTTGTATGCCTCATTCCTGACTCAAAGAGTCTAAGATGACTTCACCTTTCTCTGATCAATAAAGCTGAACCTGTTTAAGGGAAAATATATATATATGAGATATGTATTAAAAGGGTAAATATTTTCTATGTGCCATAAAAGGATATATACTTAAAGGTAACTGAAAAGCTTTGCTATAGAAAGTCCAGTTCTATTAAGAGACTGTTTACTGAGAAAGAGAAACCATTATGCCAGGTGTGATGGGCTCTGGATGAAATATTCAGTTTAAATGTGCTAATATTCTTTAAAATAATTGTATAAAATATTCCAGAAGACTGAAATGAAATCTAAAGAGTGAGTAGAAGATGTCTATGAGAGCTCAATGCCACCAGTTATTTTAAAATATGTAACGAAGTCATATAAAAAGTATAATGTTTTAGAATGATAATGTAAAGATATATTTTCATGTTTTGTATATTTGTTAGTTAAAATGAGTTTAGAAAATGCTTTAAGAGATGTTTATATGAAAGATGCAAGTATAAATGTCTGTATAAAATCAAATGTGATGAACTAAACTGACAGAGTTCATGACTTCAGCCTGAGAAGTTCAGCCAAAGAACAGAAGTCTGGGAAAGGAATAAACAAAGCAATAAATTAGGACTAATGACCTGTACCTGTGTAGTAGGAGTAAGAAACTCTGCCAGCTACCATTTTGTGAGCCAAATATGAGATTGATGATTGACTGATCAAAGAGAATTGAACTGAGCATGTCTACATGATGTCAGTGATGATGTAAAATAAGGAGGAGCAAGAAGAGTATATAAGTCTGTGCTTTGTATCCACTCGTTGAACTTCCCAGGCTGAATTAAGCTGTAGGGGAGTTCCTGTATTCGAATAAATACTTTTTATTACCCTTTACTGCCTGGAAGATTGTTTTCACTGTGTGTTTTATTGGCTAGCCACATAAGTCAAAGAACCTGAGCACCTCTAGCGTATTGGTAACAGCTCCAAAGCACGGATCCTCATTTCATATTTTTTCTGGGCCATTTTTCTGATGTAATCTGTGGTCAAGAACATGATGTGTAATTGGATAGTGAGTTTGGGGTGAACCAATGCAAAAATCCTGAGGATGTGTGCTGTGGAAATCCATTTTTGCACTGTGGCAGCTCCACAAATACATTATTTTTGTTGTGCAAGTTGTGGCTAGGGAGAGGATATGTGATGTGATGGTGAGTTTGGGTCACTCAACGCAAAAATCCTGAGGATCCATACTTTGGAAATCCCATTCTCACACTGTGTTGCCTCAACAAAATGGTGGATATGTGATTTTTGTGGTACAAGCTGTGGCTACAAATATGACACACGTGTTATGGTGCATTTGAGGTGACCCAGTGTAAAAATCCTGATGCTCTGTGCCTAGGAACCAGGTTTTTGCATGAGGGCTGTGCCTTGAAGCAGTGGATCTGTGATTTTTCTGGCATAATCTGTAGCGTCATGTTTGGATAATGAATGTGGGGTGACGGGCTGAGCCTTACTGAATCTTGTTGGAAAAGAGTAATTTGGAAAAAATTGCATCTGCTGTTTCAGAATTCGTAAGCAGTACACTTGTGTGTGAGTTGTTCTACCGAGCCCCACTCTCTCTCCAGAAATTATACCAGTCAGTCATTTGGGGGATAGTCTGTGTTTGGGAAAACTAGAAGTGCAGGGACCTTTCATAGAATGCCCATCCCCACCAGGCTCAATAAGGGAGTGGGATGGAACTCAGTTCTTGATTTGGGAGGTTGGTGTACTCTGTATAAACTGTTAGGAAATACCATGACCCCATTACTGGTATAGAACATACAGTATTTATTGGCTCGTGGTTGTTTCAGAGAAGGACCGGGGAGCAAAAAAGCATACCTCCTCCTTCCGTTGATTTGGATATTTTTCCTGTCTAGTTTGTAAACTGGCCTGCATTTCTCTTGGTTTTCCGGTGTGTTCACTTCCTCCTTTTGCAGTGCAGGCCTAAGATCTTCTCCAAAGGGTTTAGGATGGTAGTTAAACCCTGTGCATGCATAACATTATTCCACCAATGCTTTCCACCACCGCTGGTGCGGGTATCATCGGGGGGCGCGGGACGTCCCTAGCGGATGACAGGGTTGTGGAGACATACACTGCTGCGTAGTTCTGTTATAACACCTCAGAACACCATCTTGGTAATGATTTGGAGTATTGGAGCACCGATATTTATATTTTTGGTAATTTTAATCAACTGTAGTATTCTATTTATTGTATTTTATACTGTTTTTATTGTTATAATCTGGCATTTATGCCTTTGTTAGCCACCCTGAGCCTTTGGGGAGGGCGGGATACAAATCCAAAGAATAAATAAATAATAAACATGGAAATAAGCTTGTCAGCATCCCAAAGACATGCTGACATGCCTGGCAGTTATAGCACTCTGTGCCAGTGTGACCCTGGTATGGTACCAACACAGAATTGGATGGCATTGGGCATGTCTTAGGCAGAGCAGGGCTTGCTTAGCTTCCTGAGATTTTCCACTCGTGGGCATCTCCTAATCCCTATCACTGGCACAACATCATGCCACTGAAAACTCCGGCATCTCTTTACAACTATCATGATCAGCAGCTGCACTCACCAGTATGTGTCCTGCCAACTTTATTATTGTAGCCTAGATCATGCACCGTTGCACGCTGCATAGCGGACCACTGTATCACCACCAGCCTTTCACGAGCACGCAATGACAGGAACAGAACTACCTGTGGCTTTGTGGCCTGTTGGTGCAGCCATGCAGGAACCACAGTTGGCAACTCCATTCATCTGACTTGTTCTCAGTATTCCTGATTCTCTTCCATAAACATGTGGCTTGCTGTACAGCTGTGTCTCTGACTGGGACTGGATAGCCAGGGATCGGTTCCCATCCCATCCTGCGCACATTACTTACCTCCACTGTCTTCAAGATGCAGCTCACACTGGGAGAGGGCTGAGGACGTGGTCTCCGTATATGCCCTTCCAGAAATGTATGGCTGGTAGACACCAGGGCAGCTGTGGGATCGCTCATGTTCTCTGCAGTGTCATGTTCCTGTGTATTCAGTTTGGTCAGAGGACTGCTTCGAAATTCGTGAGCTGCGGGTTCTAGGCTAGGCCAGCTTCTCCCTTTGGTGTTGCAAGCAATCTGCCCATTGACGGCCAGAGTTGTGCCTGCCTTGCCTTCGGATCAGCGTCCCACTTAGCGGGATCTGAATCCATAGCACCAGTTTGACACAAGGGTACCTTTCCCCAGCGAGCAGTTGGGGAGCTTACAGGACTGCTTCTTCTATGAAGGTCACGTGGTATGTCTTCCTTGTCGCTACCCCAGTGTCTGCATCCCCCTTGCCTTGCAAAGGCTTGGTATGCCCCAGTTCCACCCATCCGAAATTCTTATGCAGGAAAGGTCCTGGAAGGGTTGTCAGCATTGCCTCTGAGGATCAAGCCACAGAAGCATGCAAATGTTGTGGCAAATGGGGGGATGTTTCCTTGCGTCTGTGCCGGTCACAACAGAACTTGTTCACAGGAGAGAGACCTAAAAACCACACCTGCAGAGCTGCTGGGAGTGTTCTCAATCCAGGGCTCCTCCTGGTCACACCATAGTGCCCCTACCAGTGGAGAGCAATGCTCCCTCTAAGCTGTGGAGTCTTGTGAGCAAAAATTCTGCTTTGTGAGCTACAGGCATTAAAGTTGTGAGCGAGTGATTTGGCTACTGCACAAATTCGTTTGCTCTGGAGCCATCCTTTCTAAAAAATGTGAGCTAGCTCACGCTAACTCAGCTTAGAGGGAACACTGGTGGAGAGTGGCACATTTTGCAACAATGGCCTAATGTCAAGGTGGCATGGTTGTGTGCACTGACTGGCAGTATCTGTCTGCCTGTCATGAGGGATATTGATGGCATCCTGCTCCGTGATTGGTGGGGTTGCTATATTCTTTGGTGCGATCGTGATGCCTTACTCATGTTGTTGAGTGGTGTTTCTGTCCCATTTCGTCTCTTCGGTGGGGGCACAGGAAACTTTCCCAGCACTTGGGTCTTAGAACTGGGATGTCAGTGGCCTATCAATGCCTCCCCAGTTACAACTAACACCCCCCCCCCATATTCTCAGACAGGAGCAGGGCCGGCTCACTCACTAGGCAAACTAGGCGGTCGCCTAGAGACCTGAACCTGCCTCGTCCAGATTCTACTCTGAGGCTCTAAGCACTAGACAACACTGGCTCTAGAAAACAAACATGTTCAGAGCTGACTGATTTGACATTATTGTGTTTCATGCTGAGGAGAGGAAAGGTACAAGTTATTTTGTAACTGGGTCTTTAAAGAAATAGAGCCAGTTTAGAAGTGAAACATTTGCAAACCACTGCAATAATATATTCAGGACTGAGAATCTATTCATATCTAAGCAGAAGAAGAAGCAAATTCTTTTAAAGTTACTACATTTTTTTATTTATAAATAACAAGAATTACAATGCCGCTAGAAGAGATTTTTGGTCAGAGGTTGTAAATTCGTGCCGGACGACCTGTTTATCTCCTGGAGAATGTGTGTTTCCCTTTCAAACATCTGCAAAGAGAGAGAGCGAAGAGGCAGTGAACACGCGTACATATCCTGCCAAGTGACACGGCAATATCCTGAGCAGAAAATCTGAAATGACTCACCATCTTAAGAGTGGACTGAACTATATTTACTCAGTGACATTTTTTAACAATTAAAAAATTGTCCACAAAGCAGGGAAGGGACTTGCCTGTTGCCACTCTTCTTCCGTGCTGTGTTTGTATCCAAGTAAGTGACACAAGCCGTGAGCAACGGTCACCTACATGGGGGTGGGGTGGGGGAGAAAGTATTTCAGGATATACGTTATTCCAAACGGATTAATCCATCACACGCAGTGTTAGAGGCCTCACTTCTATACAGCTGTACTGAAAACTGCTACAGGGATGATGCTGGTACAGACAGGGCAATCCTAGGTATGTTTATGTGGGAATAAGTCCTACTGTATTTAGCAGAGCTTACCTCCCAATAGTGCGCATAGGATTGCAGCCCAAGTGTCATCATGATTTCTCAATGCTCAAGGGAGATAACATAATGCAGTCTACTTTTGTATTTTCCTGGGGCCTCCTGAAAACGATTTTGGCTCAAGCGATGATGCCGGAGATCAACACAGTTTAGAATCACTAGAGCACTATGCAAGTACATTGGGTGCAGAATGTTGTATGCTAAAGAGTTAAGCAAAACAAAGACAGCTCAGTTCCTCTGGCTCCATTGCTGATACCTTGCCACTTGCTCTAGCACCTTTCCCTTCCTCACTCCCCACTCAAGACTTTGCCCCTTCCTTCCATAAAGAAACTGCCCACTCTGACCTCTCTGCCACTCAGTTTTCTTCAGTCACCTCTCCATCTTGCTGCACTTCCTCTGATTCTTTATTTCCACTTTCCCTCTCATCCCATTGGAGGGATCCTACTGATTTTCTTACTGCCAAAACCAAAGGGCCTCTGTTTTGTCTTCCTCCTCCACAGCTGCCACCTCTGATTGCAAGAGGGTAGCCACGTTAGTCTGTCGTAGCAAAATAAAATGTCCAGAGCGGAAATTGTCATCAAGGTGCGCCAGCCGTAGCTGAATGATTATTAAGTATTTACTTTGTCTGAAATGTTTATATTCCAGATTACCACAAACAGGGTTCAAAGCACCTAAACAAAATTAAAAGTTAATTTGAAGGCAGAGAAAATAAATTTGTGTTCATTCGGTGCCTTTTTCTGCATCGAGTTGCAAATGGCTTGGGGCAACTCCATTGCATCCCACTTAGCGGGATCTGAATCCATAGCACCAGTTTGACACAAGGGTACCTTTCCCCAGCGAGCAGTTGGGGAGCTTACAGGACTGCTTCTTCTATGAAGGTCACGTGGTATGTCTTCCTTGTCGCTACCCCAGTGTCTGCATCCCCCTTGCCTTGCAAAGGCTTGGTATGCCCCAGTTCCACCCATCCGAAATTCTTATGCAGGAAAGGTCCTGGAAGGGTTGTCAGCATTGCCTCTGAGGATCAAGCCACAGAAGCATGCAAATGTTGTGGCAAATGGGGGGATGTTTCCTTGCGTCTGTGCCGGTCACAACAGAACTTGTTCACAGGAGAGAGACCTAAAAACCACACCTGCAGAGCAATGCTCCCTCTAAGCTGTGTAGTCTTGTGAGCAAAAATTCTACTTTGTGAGCTACAGGCATTAAAGTTGTGATTGAGTGACTGGGCTACTGCATCAGTTAGCTTGCTCTGGAGCCATTCTTCCTGAGCTGAGACAAAAATGTCTCCAAAATTCAGTTCGTCTCGGCAGGAAGCCTTTGGCAGCTTTCCAGGTTTCAGATTCTATGAGATAAACAAGTCCCAACCATAGCCCCCAAATTAATACTTTAGAAAATTTGGATATATACACTCTGTACTACCATAGTGGTTTTTAAAATATATATATATAGTATTTATTACAGTTTTTTTGATCCCACTGTGCTATTCTGTCAGTCACCCAGATTTTCACTCACTCTCTCAGCCTAACCTATCTGACAGGGTTGTTTCTACAGGATTATTCCTGTCTCCATTTTATTCTCACATTGTGCTGACAGGAAGGGTGGGATAAAAAAATAGATCAACAAAGCCTTATCCCTACATCCATTAAGGCAGTTACCATAAGTACCACTGAGATAGAAAATGACAAAGAAATACCTTTACCTCATGAAAAGGGAACGATAGCACATCTGTGGGGACGTTCTTGGCTCTGTAGGTTCTGTTGAGTCGCTGAATGTGGTGGTTACTGATACAGATAACGGCAAGGTCAAACTGCTGCACGCCCAAAATATGACGGATCTGGTCTACTCTCTTGCGAAGCAGAGCTCTCCTAACAGGGATGGCTCTCTGCAGATTACGTATGACGAGGCTCATCTCATTAAAAAGTGAGGCATACACAGCGGTTGGCAAAACAGTAGTTTTTCCAAAAGGCCCACCATTAGACACCAGGCATGGATCAGCAGCTAGAACAGCAGAGATTCAGACCACTTCAGATTTTAGCAAAGCCAGTTTTAAGTCAGACAAAAGAGTTTCCACAGGATTCATTTCCATTTGCACAGGGCGGCCAAGTTCCTTGACGTTTAGACAGTGACACTCAGGGGTCGGAGCCTGGGAACCCAAGATGAGTGACAGATCAAAAGATAGATCTCGGCAGAGAAAGGATGGAGTCTAGCAGCAAGTGGTATGGGCAGAGGCCAGCAGCTTGTGAGCTGGAGGGCAGAATCCAAGTTCCATAGTTTACCTCAGGGCCTCCAGTGTGGTGTCTACTAATACCTTTCCTGGTGTTAACCAGATGGGGTCGGGTGGGGTTTCTGTTCAGCATTCTTGCAGCAGCCATTTTGTAGTTGCACCCACCAACCTGTATCAGAATGCCAAAGCTGCCTAAAGTAAAGGTAAAGGTAAAGGTTCCCTTGCTCGAAAGCCAGTTGAATCCGACTCTAGGGTTGCGGTGCTCATCTCCGTTTCAAAGCCAAAGAGCCAGCGCTGTCCGAAGATGTTTCTGTGGTCATGTGGCCGGCATGACTAAACCCCAAGGCGCACGGAACGCTGTTACCTTCCCACTGAAGTGGTACCTATTTATCTACTTGCAATTTCTTGCTTTCGAACTGCTAGGTTGGCAAGAGCTGGAACCAGAGATGGGAGCTCACTCCATCATGTGGCACCCGGGTCTTGAACTGCTGAACTACTGACGTTCCACAGCCTGCAATTCAGCGTCTTAACCACTTGAGCCACCGCAGCTCCACCAAAGCTGCCTACAGGCTCAAAAAAGCTTGTGGACCCCTGTGGTGTCCTTGCTTATTGGGGAGATGGTTTTACCTTTAAAACACTCGCTGTGTACCTAAACTTTGTAGATTTCTGCTGCCACCAGGAATTAAAAATTCCAAATCTCTCTCTTTTGGTAAAATGGCTTAGGGCCTGGGCACTTCAGAGGATTATATGGCCCTGAGGAAGGACTATTCTGATTTCTGGGATAAGTTTAAACAAAAAGGGATTTATTTAATAAAGAACAAAATAGGTTTGTGGTTATTTTGAACGGTTGCTGATGAAAGGAACTTGTAAATATAACAGGCAAAGCTTGGTGCCACAAACAGTCTCTCAAACTCCCAAAACTCCACTCTGACAGGCATAGACAATCAGTCTTATTTTTCTGTCTCTCATATATGCAGCCATAGGCTGAACTCTTTGTCTTATTCACACAAAATACTCAAAAACTCCCATAGTCACACAGACTATGCTCTCTCTTCAAAGGTCACACACAGAATCCTCTCATAGACACTCCTCCTCCCACACTCTCAGTCATCAGCCAACCACATCACACTTGTCTCCCTCTATCACTCTTCTTACATTACTGCAGTCGAACTAAACATTTAAAGAAACACACACACACCAAAACATGAAATCATTACAACCCCTGGTTTAGCCAACCAATGTTCTTAATGCAGCACTTTGCCATAACTGTTTAAGAAAGGCTAGTCAACATTCTCATCAAACCAAATAGAAAATGCTCTGCCCATTTCCTACCGGAAACTAAGCCTGCTTTTCGGGATCTCCAGGCAAATAAACACTGCACCTTCCAAGACAAATCTTAAGATCTGGGGATCCTAGCTCAAAGCAATCCATGAAAAGCTTATGCTCCACTTCCAAAGGAGTGTCTCTACATGGCAACAGGGCTGCTACCAGGCCTTCTGAGACTCAGTCCCTGGCACTGAGGAGGGCAGAGCCCAGCAGATTAGGGTGCAACCTAGTAGCACCAGGGAGGTTGGGAGAAGAGCCTAGAGGATATGTCTCTGGAGTAGAGCCTTATGGGTGTGTGTGTACATACAAATGTATTCACGAAGCATGGTGAAAGCATTAAGAAAGCCAAGCAGGACACTGCCTCTTCCCACTCTCAATCCTGACCACCCCCATTTAAGATTTCAGTCCTCCTCTTGGACGCCCTGCTATGTAGCCAGAAAAACAAGGTCTGAGAAAATTTTAATTAAAATGCATGCTATATCTAAAATCGATTTTACCTATATCACAAACTAATAATAATCATGAAGGACGACTATTTGATAGCCAGTGTGGTGTAGTGGTTAGTTGCGTGGACTCTAATCTGGGAGAACCGAGTTTGATTCCCTGCTTCTCCACATGCAGCCAGCTGAGTGACCCTGGGTCAGTTACAGGTTCTCTCGGGAGCAGTCCTCAAAAGAGCTCTCTCAGCCCCACCTACCTCAGAGTGTCTGTTGTGGGGAGAGGAAGGGAAAGGAGATTGTAAGCCACTCTGAGACTCCCAAGTGAAGAACGGGGTATAAATCTAATCTTCTATTTACTCAGAAAATTTATCCAACGAACCTGCCCTGGGCTTTGACTATTCATAAACATGGCAGAAAGGGATACAGAAACCTTGTGAAATGGTACACCCTCCACAGTAGACACTAAAATGCAGATACAGTAAAAAGACATGCAGAGGTTCTCTCTCGAGCATTCATATTGTTGCGACAACTTCTTCAGGCAATACTTGAACGGATAAAAAGCATCTCGCTGCGCCAGTGATCATCATTAGAATACCTGGAGCGGCTCAGAATCACAGATACACGGTTCGAGCAGGTTGCTCTAGCGGGTGCGTCGGCCAGCCCTTTCGGCAGCAATTTTGATGCTAAGCAGAACCGGAAGCCGAAGCAGAAAACTTCCCTAGGGGGCTTTCACCATAGAAACGCCCGCCAACGGACAACGGGACCGCTGGCCGACTCCCGTTTGTTTCGGAAACACCCCTCTAGCTTCTTCCTCTCTATGGTCGCGGGAGTGGCTGTTTTTGGTCGGAACGGCCAGAAGGAGATCGCGAGCGGCGGTCTTTTCCTGCGCATGCGCTTTAAGCGGGAGGGGGCGCGGTTGTGACGTCCTCGCCTGTAAAATGGCGCCGTGTCTGCCTTGGCCAGCCTTGGAGAAGTGTTTTGTCCTGCCTGAGTGCCTTTTCCGTCGGGCCGAGGTCAGCAGCTTTTATTCGGAGAAGGCTCGAGCTGGGCCTTCGTGGGGTGATGGGAAAAGCACTCTGCGCAGCCCCAGAGGCACTCTTTTATGTTTTTGCGATGTCAAGGCGGGGTGGGTGGACGGTCTTCCCTTACAGGTAGGGAGGCCGAATGCAGTTTGAGGGGAGATTCCTGGAGATTGGGGGACAGAGCCTAGAAAGGGCAGAGTTGGGGGAGTGATTTCACCTAGGACCCTATGGTGTACCATGGAGTCTATTCTCCAGATCTGCCATTCTTCTGATCTCTGCATCCTGGAGATCTACTTCTGGAGGATCTCCAGTCCTCAACTGGAAGTTGGCAACCTTATCAACAGGTGGCTTCCGGGGCTCAGTGGAGCTTGAGGAAAGGCATGCAAAAGGAGGTGTTAACGATGCAGCCTGGCTGCCTGCGTGTCCTTCAATGCCTGTAATGGTATCCAACGGTTGCCCGATGCTGGCTGGTTCCCACAAGGCAGTCAGTGTCTATCTGGCTTCCGCTGCTTGGGCTGTAGGTGGAGGATTTGGTGGGTCTGTTCATCTCTGTGTGCAAAAACTCTCCTGGTATGTTGAAAGCTAGTGTGTCAGGGAGAAGGCTAGATTCAGTCAGAGGCCTACTGTTATACACTCCCTCCCTATTCTTGCATTTTGTGGGCCCGTAGTATGAAGCAGACCAGTCAAGTCACACATTGACCACCCCAAGGGAAAACTAGACTTCTGTCTGAACATAGAAAAGAAAAACTTGATAATGGAGGCTTCTTTACTTTCTCAGACTCTAACTGGCCTTGCCTCGTTTCTTACATGGCAGTGTCTGAAAGCACACCAGATTCGAGTCTGGGAGCACCTTGGAGACTGACAGGTTTTCTGAAGTATAAACTTTGTAGAGTTAAAACTCCCTTACTCAAATACACTCAGAATGGAGTTCTCTTGAGTCCTTATATCTCAGCCTGAGATGGGTGGGGTGTTGTAAAGAATGCAGAGGTACAAGGAAAGCACACTAGCTCTAAGAAGAGAGTACTTGACTGTGCACGGCATTTATAGCTTAGGAGCAAGATCTGCTTTTGAATGGGACGAATGATGTAAGGATGAAATGCATTTGTGTTTATTTTCAGTACTTGTTATGAAAAACACATTGCTGAAAAAAATGGGTGGGAAACGTTCAATTTTTCTGAAATGATTTTTCCATTAAGATCACATTTATAATTTTCTTGCAGATCCCTTGAATAGGAGTGGAAAGCTGGTAGGCGCTCGGTGTGGTCACTATTGCATAGATACCTCGTTGTGAAGATGAATCCTAACACTCCTTTTGGTGGACAGCTGCCTAGCGTTTTCCAGGCACCACCTAATAAGAGTTCTTCTGGAATGATTCAGGTTCAGCCACCGCTCCAGTTTGGTCAGCTCTCGCTGTTTGGACCAAACAGTGGAGGAGGGGTAAAGAATCCAAGCTTCACACCCGCATCTGACTTCACAAGGACATCAGAACTACCTGGTTCGTCGGGTCAGACTTTGGGATTTGGGCAGCCCCCGGGATTTACACAGTCTTATCTTTTTAGGCCTGCTGCATCGTTTGTGGCTACTCCCACACCAACCGGCTCATCCATTGCTGGCAAACAAGGATTCAGTTTTAAACCACCTACAAATCTTGGGACTTCTCAGGCCTCTTTGGCGTTTGGAAATACATCTGGAGAAGTTTCAGGCAGTGTCTTCACGGGACCAGGTTTTAGCTTCAAAACTCCTGAGAATGCAATGTTCAAGCCAATTTTTGGCATTGGTTCAGAACCAGAGAAGACCCAAAGCCAAACCATCCCAAGTCTATTCGCGTTTTCCTTTCCAGGTGAAAGCGGGTCTGGAAGACTTGCCCCCTTTGGTGTTTCCCAGGAAACCAGCAGCTCAAGCGCTACTACGCATTTTGGCTTTTCAAAACCAGGAAGCAGCATTACTACTCTGTCATCTTCCTTCCCTGCTACTTTACCAAGCAAAACTGTCGAGGATGATAAAAAAGGACCTATAAATCTCTTTGCAAATCCTAGTAGCAGCTTTGGTAGTTTTTCTTACTCGTCTGGTGGGTCAAGCAGACCAGAGCAGGAAGCATTTGTTGCTCCAAGCGAGCCTGTCGAGAAGGGAACGAAAAGAAAGGAAGACCATTCCCCGAGGAGACGAGATGATACTGCAGATGATCCAGAGCTTCAGTCGAGGAGTGACTATTCTTCCAATAAGCGCCTGGTGAGGCTGACTCGGCCTCGCGTAGGGGGCCTCTTCAGCGTAACGTTGCAAGATGTCTTGAAAAGCAATAAAGACAATGGGCGTCCTAAGAAAGAGCCCAAAATGGAGAGGGTCTCCCTAGAGTCTGGAGAGCTGGAGCAGACGAGTGCAGCGGGGGGAAGCCAGTCTGGTTTGGCATTGGCCAGGCCATCCGTGTTACAGAAGGAGGAAGAGAATAAGGCAAAGCAGAAGGAAAGTAAGTAACAAAGCATGAACTTGTAAAATGGCAGACCAAAACAAAGTTTTTGTGATTATTTTGCTATGATTGTCCATCATTTATCAATGTGTAGACTAATGCTCTGTCTAAGCTGTTGAGTCTTGTGAGCAAAAATTCTGCTTGGTGAGCTCCTGGCATTATAGTTGTGAGTGTGCGATATGGCTACTGCATATGTTAGTTTGCTCCGGAGCCATCCTTCCTGAGCTAAGACAAAAACGTGTGAGCCGGAGGCTAAAAAACTGTGAGCTAGCTCACACTAACTCAGCTTAGAGGGAACACTGGCGCAGACATATGAAATGCAGGCATTCAAATGCGGATGTTTATATTTTTCTCCATATCTATATGGTATTTTGAAAAGGTACTTTTTCCCCTCCTTCAGAGTCTTCTGTCTCAAATCCCTCACGTCGAAATCGGAACAGTGGGAGCACAGAAAGCCTTGGGGGCTTGCCACCAAGTGAACTAAAAGCCTTCCAGTGCAAAAACATTCCCGATTACCTTAATGACAGAAATGTTCTTGAGAATCACTTCAAGAAGTTTGTTAAAATCCACCGTATTTATACCAACAGAAGCAAAAAGTTGGCAATTGTTCATTGTTTGGATCATGTGAGTTTTTGATAGAAGATCAGTGGTTTATAGTTTCTGGAAATTCTTGATGTGTGAGATTTTATTTTTAAAAAACCTTTCCCAGGAAACAATTTGGGGAAGATTGAATTATATGCAATATACATTTTGTGGTCAAGCAAGAATGTACTTTGGTACTTGAAGAATGTAAAGTATGCCTTGTTGAACATAATGCTTAGAATTGCATTATTTGGTATAGCTACAAACATTAACAGGGTGAACACCTTGTTTTCCAATTCAAAATAATTAGAGATCTATCCAGTGTGCGAGCTGCCACCAGGACAGCTTGTTTTGGTTTCCTGCCTTTTGTCTGTAGATCAAGAGAGTAGATGAAATAAAATAAGTTGAAAATTGAGGTCCCCAACTTTGCACTGAACAAAGGTATTGTTCTCTCGGGTTAAACAATCTAGGTCGCATCATTATCATATGGAAACTACTGATGTGGGTTTCCAAAACAATTCCCAGTGTCCCAAATCAATTGAGATTCCTGTGTGAACTTGTCTAGTAAACAGAACAGCACAGTATAGTAACTGGGCATGCTGTATAAACCCCTCAAAAGCTTTTCAATAGCCAAAATAGTTCAACTGAAATAGCAGGAAAAAATATTTAGTCAGGTGCATTTAGCGTAGTTTAATTGTTCAAATAAAGCAGACTTTACTTGGAAATACTTGCCGTATTGTAGAATATTTACAGTTCAGCACAATAATACGATCTTTACTTGTGCTGTTTAAATATAAGGCCCTGGACACTGTTTAACATGTTGATTTTAGCATTCCCCAAGAGCTGCGCCTGTGTCAGTGCTCCTTAGGTACAGGCATCTTTCCTGTAATATGTGAGATAACAAAGGTCTTTTAGTCACTCTTAAGCTCATCGAAATCATTGGGGCATCAACATCCCAAACTGTGGAAGCGGCTGACTGAAATATTTTTTTAGGAATTAGTAGTATTTTTTCGTCCTTTTTGGTTTTATTTATTTACAAGAAGGAGGACCCGCAATACTCCCGGGGGGGGGGGGGCTCCATGTGGCGGGGGGGGGGGGGGAGCTCCATGTGGAGGAGGAGGAGGAAGCAGCCGCAGGTAAGCCTTCCCCCCCCTTCCCCCGGCACAAATGGCGAGACCCGTGCAGCTCCCACCGAGCCTGCCAGGCCTCCCCCCCGGCACCAATGGTGAGGCCCGCGCGACTCCCAGCCGTCTGGCTCACCAAGCTTTCTCCTTCCTCCCCCGTGGTGGCGACGAGGCCTGAGCAGTCGGATGGCCCACCCGCCTCCTCTTCCCTGCAGTGGCAGTGCCTCCCCCTTCCACCGACCATCCAAGGTTTCTCCCCCTGCCACCACAGCTGCCAGCAGCAACGGTGGTGAGCCCTGTGCCCAAGCTTCCTCCCTCCCCCCCCGCGGTGGCGGCGAGATCTGAGCAGCTGACCGGCTGGCCCACCAAGCCTTCTCCTGCTTCCTTCTCTCTCCAGTGGCAGTGACTCCTCCTTCCACTGGCCCTCCAAAGTTTCCCCCCCCCCCCGCCACGGCAACTGCCAGCAGCAACAGCGGTGAGACCTGTGTGCTCCCAGCCACCAGGCTTCCCCCCCCTGACAGCAACAACATCCGTGGCTCTAGCCACTGGCCCTCCAAGGCTTCTCCCTCCCTCCCTCCCGTTCCCCCTGCCACCGCCGCTGCCAGCAGCAATGGTGGCAAGCCCCGTGCGGCTCCTAGCCGCTGGGCTGGCCAGGCCAGGCTCCCCGCCCCCCAGCAACGGCTGCGGCTCCCAGCTGCAGCGCACTAAAGCTTCTCCCCCGCGCGCTGCCACCGCCAGCAGCAATGGCTCTGCTACAGTGCCTAGTGATAAGTGCTCTTTTACTTTTGGGGGGGATTTAAGTATCCCCCCCCTGTATTTTTTCAACTCTTCAGATTTTTCTGCACATCTGGGGATCGCCCCAAATGTGCAGCAAAATCTCCCTGCCCCCGATGTGTGGATTTAGATATCCACATGCAGGGGGCGCCTTGGCTATTAGATATATAGATTTACTCCATTCATACCTGACCTTTTCCTCCAATGGGGACCCAGAGCAGCTTCCATTGTTCTCGTCTCCTCCATTTCATTCTGATAATAACCCTGTGAGGAAGGTGAGGCTGAGACCGGGTGGCCCACAGTCACGCTGCAAGCTTCCTTGGCGGAGTAGGGATTCGAACCTGGGTCTCCCAGATCCTGGTCCGATACTCATAAGAACATAACAGAGAAGCCAATGTTGGATCAGGCCAATGGCCCATCTAGTCCCAACACTCTCTGTCACAGAGTGGCCAAAAATACCAGGTGCCATCAGGAGGTCCAGCAGTGGAACCAGGACACTAGGAGCCCTCCCACTGTTGACCCCCCCCCCCCCACACCCAAGGATACAGAGCATCCCTTGCCCCAGACCGAGAGTTCCTATCTATACCTTGTGGCTAATAGCCACTGATGGACCTCTGCTCCATATGTTTATCTAATTCCCTCTTGAAGCTGTCTGTGCTTGTAGCCGCCGCCACCTCCTGTGGCAGTGAGTTCCACGTGTTAATCACTCTTTGGGTGAAGAAGCACTTTAACCACTGCACCCCACTGGCTCTCTGCATTATGCCATTTGCAGCCCATCTTTCTCACCGTGACTGCTGGCAGCTGGACTCCTGGTTGCTGGGTGTTTACTCGCCAAACAGTACCATACAAACCATAAAGCATTAGGCTGCCAGACACAGCCGGGCTGGAGTAAGAGAGGCTTCTATTACATTTGGGTGGAGGTGTGCTGATGCATGCGGTCGTTCTCTGCCAAGTTCTTTTAGGCTGTGGTCACACACGCTAAATAATCCACTTTCAATCCACTTTCAGTGCACTTTCAGTCTGGATTTTTAACGTGAACATGTGAACTGGCAAAATCCAGTCGGAAACTGCATTGAAAGTGGATTATTTAGCGTGTGTGATCGCAGCCTTAGTGTGATTTTTCTTGACTCTCTACTTTGGTGTATGGGAGGGAAAGTCTTCATCCTCCTAATTTGGAACGAGGCCTGTGTTCAGCCGTGCTGTGTGTCTGGGGGCAAGAGGAAGGGGCTGCAAACGTTAAAGCCTTACTGAAGTAAACCACTTTTGACCTTGGCTTAGTTAGCACATTATCTCTGTTATACTGTTCTTTTCTGAGCTGGCTGTGTGCACTGTTTTTCAGTCATCTGCTGTTTTGGCCAGAAAGAAAGCCAAATTGTTGCACAAAGAGATAGTGACGTTTTGGCAAAAGAAGAAACCAAGTAAGTTGCTGCAATCTGATTGTTATAAAATATTGCCTGCTGGTACTGGGGGGGGGTTTTTTTTCCTTCCTTCCTTCCTTCCTTCCTTCCTTCATTCCTTCCATCCTTCCTTCCTTCCTTCCTTCCTTCCTTCCTTCCTCCCTCCCTCCCCTCCTCCCTCCCTCCCATCTATTTGCTTTCTTTGTTTCTCTTTCTTTCCTCCACTTTCATTCTTTCTTTCCACCTCTCTCTCTATTTCTCTCTCTCTAGACAAATAAATATCATTAGCAAACAAACAGATATCATTGGACAAATAAATATCATTCTCAGTATCTGTTTTTACACCTTTTGTTTTTATTTTTGGCAAATTTGCATATTTTCTCAGTAAAAATGTGTGTGTGATATTTGTTTGTGTCTTGTGGCTCTCAAGCATCTTTGTGGCTCTTACATTGAGCAAGTCTGGCCACCCCTGCTGTCGTGTCTGTGCAGACTGGGACAGATTGTGCCTCCCACTTACGGGAGATCAGGTCATGCAGGGTCAGGGTTTGTTCCCATTACAACTTTGTCCCCATGTGTTGTGCTTTATTTCCCCCTCCCCCCTCAATAGCATTGTCTGGCCATTTGCATTGGGGGGAGATAAGGGGTGTGCCCTGGAATGGAAGTTTAGAGACTCCTTTATTTAAAGGAGTACACGTTGCCTCCCCCTCGCAATATTCTTGATCATTGTAGCCTCTTTACTTTCTCAGAGCAATTCTTAGCCACTGAGAAGC
Source organism: Gekko japonicus (assembly GCF_001447785.1). Taxonomy (NCBI): domain Eukaryota; kingdom Metazoa; phylum Chordata; class Lepidosauria; order Squamata; family Gekkonidae; genus Gekko; species Gekko japonicus. The sequence goes on along the minus strand of NW_015169974.1, from coordinate 11,218 downwards.
ACCCACCATACTAAACTTCACTGTCGGAATGTTAACACGGCAGTGATTAGAGTTTGGATTGGCTGTCGCATTTAAATTTTCTCAGAATTCAGTGAACAGGCATAGTGGGAGGGGGAGAAGCCGTAGTAAGATTCTGCTGTCTCTGTATGCACAGGTCCTAATAAGAGAGAGTATTCAGCCAAGGAGCAGCCGGGAGATATCAGTGAAGGGAGGCAAGTAACTGACCAGCCGAGTCATCAGCATTCCCTGCAGAGCAAGCCTTTAATCCGGCCCACAGCTGGTGGGATCCTTTTGAGCAAAAGGTAGGTGTTTGCAGCGTTATCTAGGTAAGAAAAATGTCTTTTGTGTGAGGTTTATATAGCAGCCGATCGCCTGCAGCAATAAGATTTGTTTTGTAGAGCAGCGGTGAGCACCGTATGGCTCTAGGATGGCACGCAACTCGCCAGTACATGTGATGCAGCCCATTGTTACAATGAATGAGCGCTCCTTTGTGCGATAATGTTGTAATGAATGTTGGCTCTCTCGAGTCTGCAGTGGACACAGTGCCTGTGCGCAAAAGCATCCTCGTAGGGTGTGTAACAGAGCCCTGCTTCTCCTTTCCCTCCCCACAGCCAGGAATTTTTTTGGGAGGGTGCGGCAGGTCACTGGGGGGCGGGGTGGGGGCGGTGCTGATTAAATTGAATTAAAATTAAGTTAAGTTGAGATGGGGCATCCATCCGGAGAACAGTTCTCTGGGCGCTGGATCCTTTCAGTTGAGGTACCCAGTGCCTGCCCCGGCCAGGCGCACCCAACACGAATGAAGGTAGTCTGGGACAGCCGCAGGGCTGCACGGCCGCCGGTCCCAGAGCAACAGAGTGAGGTGGTGGCAGGCAGCCTAAGCCCAGCAGCAGCTCCGTGGCCGTGCTCTGGCTGTTGGCTTTGGCTTCCCTGCTGGTGCCGCGAGCCAGCATCTTGCGGAGCCGGGTTGATGCTGTAGCGCAGGCGGGTGTGACTCCCATCTGACAGCCAGGATCGCCAGTTGAAGCTGCGTGCCTCCCGCCAGCCGCGAGGCCATGTCATCCACAGTGGCACCTGAGCCTCCACGCCTCGCTCCAGAAGACCCCCTCACGCTTTAGCCACCCTCCTCAGAGTTCCAAGTCTCGAGCGGCTTGCTCCTGCGGGAAGCCCTGTATGGTAACTGGGGGCGCTGCTCATTCAATAAGGGCGCCGCCCTCAACACACACCCCCGGTCTCCAGTGTATGTACAGACAAACCTTCTCAGGCTATGGTGGTTAATGGGATGCCTGTATGATGTCAAGAAGCACCGTTTGACCCCGACCTGGATAGCCCAGGGAAGCCCTATCTCGTCAGATCTCGGAAGCTCGTGGTGGAGATGCGGAAAGATCTATACATGTTGGCAAAATGTTAACAAGATAATAATGGAAATATTAAATATTGATTTAAAATTACTACCAGAATTTTTTTTTGTTGCTGAATATAATTCCTAGTTGTTACGAGTGAAATGATGTATGTTTACTGACATATATTCTTACATCAGCCAGAATATTAATAGCTAAATATTGGAAATCAGAAAAAAGTTCCAATAAGAGAGGAAATAGTTAAGAAATTGTTAGAAGTGGCTGAAATGGATAAAGTTAATATATTACTTCAAGGAAAAGATTATAAGATATTTTTAAAAAATGGAAGCTAAGCAGGGCCGACCCTGGCAAGTAGTTGGAAGGGAGACCTCCAAGGAATACCAGGGCTGGGAGGCGGAGGCAGGCTATCAAGCCACCTCTCTGAAAAAAGTCCAAACCCCACTAGGGGTCGCCAGAGGTCATCATAACTTCCAGGCATGCAAGTGCACATACACATACACCCACACACACAAAAAGGAAACATCATTTGGAGAGGTGTGGGGTGGCCAGAGAGAAAGGAGGCATGCGCAACCCTCCTAATGGCATGGCGTGGTGCCCGTGCACAGAGGGAAAGGGGAGGACAGAGCTCTGCTATTGGGAACCTTCTGTCCCAGCTGCCGGTCCCAGGATGGTGCTGAGTCAAGGCTGTGGCATTTAAGAACGACTCTTCTTCTTCTACTTCTTCTTTGATAGCTCTCCAGTTAAGAAGCCTGGCCTTAAAAAGTCTCTGCAGTTTGAGGCAGATACCTTTGATCCTGGGTCCGAAAGCCACGGTTTGGAGAACTTGGAAGCATCGGCGGCATCTTTCGGGAATCTCGTAGGCATGGTAGCCGAGTCCTCCGAAGACAAATACCGCCTTCTTGACCAGAGAGATAAAATCATGCGGCAAGGTAAGAACGGGGAAACGCCTTCAAGAGGGAATGGGAGAGGCCCTGTGACCGGTCCCACCCATACCGTGAAGAAACACTCACGTTCTCTGCAGTGGTGGGAAGTGCTGTTATGGTGACCCCACGGGGTTTTGAAGGCAAGAGACAAACGGAGGTCGTTTGCCATTGCCTGCCTCCGTGTAGTGACCCTGGACTTCCTTGGTGGTCTCCCATCCAAGTACTCACTGGGCTGATCAGGCTAGCCTGGGCCATCCAGGTCAGGGTCACGTTTTCTGCAGCCATCTTGAATATCACCCTAGAGAAATGGCCCTTGTGTGATTCAGTATGTGTGCAAAAGGGGGCCTCAGTGGGACTTAAAATTTCCTTCAGTCCTGCCATTCGGTTCTCCCATAACACATCCCGTAAAAACCATGCTGTACTCCAGCTTAGATTACTGTTAGTTCATTTCCCTCCCCAAATTGTGTCGGAAACTCCCCCCGCTATCTAAGTGCTGGTCTCTTGTCTTTTTAGCTCGAGTGAAACAAATAGATCTCAGCCAGACTTTTATTGGCACGTGCCCAGACATGTGCCCGGAGAAAGAACGATACATGAGAGAGACGAGGAACCAGCTCAGTGTCTTTGAAGTGATTCCAGGAACCGACAAGGTACTAAGGGGCTTGTTTCCTTGTGTTGCGTATTGATGAAAGGTGCTGGTGCCCTTCAGTGCGCATGATCCGGTCATGTTCGGAACTGATGTGGAAAAGTTCCAGGGGGAACAAGTGCTGGAGATCGAGCGGAACAGCGTTGAAGCAAGCGAGGTCAGAGAAACTGACCGACAATGAATGTGAGTTCAAAGTAAGTGGACGACTATAAAAAGCAAATCCCCACCCCACCCCACCCCCATGGGAAAGCAGATCGCAAAGAGGGACGCCTCTTATGCGAAAAGACTGATAAGCGAGACGAAGGGGGAGGAAAAACAGCTAGTGTGTTTTGAGAGGTTTACTTGATTGCTGACAGCGTGGGAGTGATCTTTAGAGTCAGAGGGAAGCATCAGAAACTGTAAACAAATTGTAAAAAATGGCTGCCATGCAAAGAAAGCTGAAAACAAAACTGCCTAGCAACCAGAGCCCAAAACCGGAAGAAGGAGCAGACGTCATGAAAATACTAGCGGATATGCTCAAGCCAGTGATGGAGCAACTCGATGGTATTAACCAGCAACTGACTGTAATGAATAAAAACTTTGCATCTCAGCAGCTCCAACTGAAAGAAATGGAGAAGAAGGTGGAGCAGGTAGCTGGGAAACTTAAGGAGTTGGACACCACAAGCAAGAAAATGAAGACAAGAATGGGAGAAGTGGAAACAAAGTAAAATCTACAAGAAAACCGTTTGTTACAGCTGCAGATGGAAAAAGCCAACATGATTCTCAGATTCCAGGGAGTTCTTGAGGCAGAGAAGGAGAATCTGAGGAAGATACTTAACGGGATAATCGCTCCAGCAATAGGCTTAACAGCAGGTGAACTGGTAAAAGAGTTGGAGATGGCTTATAGGGCTTACTCCAATTATAATAAAAAAATAGCCTGCCTGGAGAAATTGTGGTCAGATTCTCAAGAAGACAGACCAGAGATGCTATTTTAAAGGCAACATCAGCAACTCCACTGAAAATGGGAACTTTATCATTAAAACTTTAAAAGACATTCCATTTGAAATTCGTCAAAAGAGGAAAAACTATGAGGACTTAATTTCTTTTCTTCAAACTAATGGAATTTCGTATAGGTGGGCGATCCCGGAGGGTGCCATCTTCAAAATCAACAATAAAAGAGAAAAGATTGATTCCACCTTTAAAGCCAAGGAATTTTTGCAACGCCAGCTGTGAACAGAGGAAGATTCCAAAGAGGAAGGAACGAAATCAAGTGACTGCCACCTCTGGAACGGAGGAGGACTCTGCTGTGGAAACCGGTGCAGAGGCAGCCAGAGTAGTATATGAGACAAAAAACCGAAGTAAAGGCAGAAGGACTCTGAAAATTGCCTTTTGAAACGAAGAATAAGAAGATGATCAGAAAGCTCTCTCATAACAACTAACAAATTAACATGTTAACACTGAAGCTGAGACAAACAAGAACTCTACAAGTATATTGTTTTATTAACACTTATATTACTAACACTTTCACTAACAGGGATAAGATCTCCTCCTCTTGGGGTTTTAGTATAGTGTGGTTACCTTTTCTTTGCCCCTAGATGTAGTCCCTTTCCTCCATATTTTCTTTGTAGTTTGTAGTGTATAGCAAAAATAAAAATATCCCTCCGGGGATTTAAAAAAAGAAAGAAAAGTTCCAGGGGGGGGAAACCTCATGACATCATATGAATTTTTAAAAAATCTCATGTTTTATTTTATACATTTATTTTTGTAATCATTAAGCTTGGGTGAAAAGTCTGTCCAGGTACCCCAGTGAACGGTATTTTTAGTATGAGACTTGAATGTGAGATTCCTGAGGCATCTGACCTACCACTACTGAAAAAAGACTAGATAAGACTGTTGATCTAATCTGGATTCCTGTGTGGTGTAGTGTTAGAATGTTGGACAAGGACCTGGGATAACCGGATTCAGATCCCTCGCTTCACCATGGAAGCCCTGCCAGGTGACCTTGGACTCAGGGTTCTCCCTAGGGTTCTCCCTAGGGTGCGCTAGCCTGCACTAGTGCACTGATTTCCAGCCCCCAGTGGACCGATTTCCGTATCAGGGCAGGGGCCGAGGAGTGGGCAGCCCCGCCCTCCTGCTCAGCCGCCACCTGCACCTTAAAGGGCACCTGCTTCTGGTAGCCCTCCTTCCAGCCGGATGGTGCAAGCTGTGAGCTACTGCCTGCTGACTGTTGCCATCGAAGCAGTCTTCATGCCGCTGCCACTGCACCTAGCCATCCTGTAGCCAGTGAGTGAGTCGCCATTGGCTTGGCAGTATGGCCTGGGACTCTTCCCTGGGTCTCCTGCCGCCCGTGGGCCCTTCTCTGGGAGGATGGAGGTCTGGGCTGGGGGGGTAGTGGAGCCAGGCTTGGAGTTACATGCTGGCTCCACTACCCCCGCCTGGCCCTCCATCCTCTCAGTGAGGGGCCTGAAGCCACCCCGGGCCCAGGCTGCGCTCCAGAGCCATTGGGGGGGCTGCGGACTCCTTGCTGGGAGGATGGAGATCTAGGTCAGGAGCAGTGTTCCCTCTAGGCTGAGTTAGTGTGAGCTAGCTCAGTTTTTTAGCTGCCGGCTCACGCATTTTTGTCTTAGCCCAGGAAGGATGGCTCTAGAGCAAACTGATGTATGCAGTAGCCAAATCCCTCGCTCACAGCTTTAATGTCAGTAGCTCACCTAGCAGAATTTTTGCTCACAAGACTCCACAGCTTCGAGGGAGCATTGGTCAGGAGGGCTAGTGGAACCGGGCTTGGGGTGCGCCTGGCCGGCTGCATTCATGCCTTGGGTGGTTTGGTGCCACCCCTCCCGGGCCCAGGCAGCACTGGCGACACAGAAGAGCCTGGGCTCGCTTTCTCCCGCAGTCTGGTTTGAACTGGGCTGCTGGAGAAGAGCGCCCCAGGAGCTCCTGTGCCACATGGAGCGAAATGATCCCGGCGGTACAGAAGATCCTTGGATCACTTTCTCCTGCCCAGGCTGCACGTCCACCCCCCCCCCCCCGACGGCCTTCTTCCGGGAACACCCCCCGGGGGTCTTCCACTACCAGCGCCGTGGGGGACTTTGGGGGGGGCCTCTATGGCAGAGAAGGCGGTCTGGGGGGGACCCGGCCATGCGTCCTCCTCCTCCTCCCAATGGCCTTCTTCTGGGAATGCAGCTTGGGTCTCCTCTGAGGCCTCCTGCTACCAGTGCCATGGGGGGGGGCCTGTGTGGGATTCCCTCTCCCCCCCATCTATTTTGTCTGTCTCTCTCTCTCTCTCTCAAAAGAATGCAGGCCCACTCACAACTTTAATCCTGGTAGGTCTCTTGGCTCACGAAGTAGAGTTTTGGTTGACAAGACTCCTCAGCTTAGAGGGAACATTGCTTGGACTATCACCGCCACCTCTTCGCCTGACCCACCCTCACAGGGTTGTCGTGGTGGGGATGATGTGGAAGAGAAGGGAGGAGGGTGTGAAAAGCCACTTTGAACCTTACCAAGGAGAAAAGTGGGATATAAATTATATATATACAAGAGGGGGACCCGCGATATTCG
>NW_015169974.1:0-4354 GCF_001447785.1 Gekko japonicus | reverse complement strand
TATATATAGAGAGAGAGAGAGAGAGAGAGAGAGAGAGAGAGAGAGAGAGAGAGGGAGAGAGAGATATGTAGATAGAGATATAGAGATAGAGATATAGAGATATAGATAGATATAGATAGTAAGAACTGGTTCTTGCAGTCAGATGGATTAGGATTTTTGACAGCTGTCAAAACGGCAGGTACTCCAAGGGAGAAGTCCGTTCTTACTTAATTGTCCCCGTGGAGCCGAACAGACATAAACGAAGATCTTCGTTCTCTGCCGGTCTGTAAAAGGTGAATTGCACGCATGGCTGTAATATGGGTCTGAGTTGCATGGGAAGGGGAGGAAGGATTGAACCCTCCATCCCCTCCTTTGTTGAACCAAATGGGCCTAGGCTCCTGCACTGTCAGGTTCTTAAACGACATGAATGAACAATAATGGAGTAGATGCCGGACTGCGTTGACAACCCAGGCAAGACACCACCCGCATAACCGATGCTTAAGGAGCACTCCCGTGACTGAAAGTCGTAAAGCCCCCAAACCTTTGTGCGGCTGTCACAAACACCGTATTTATGCAGGAATGACCGACAGTTCTGATTTCGCCAGCTTTCTTAGCAGCGAGAGAGAATGTATAGCTGTGGGGGACCTTCAGTTCTTGTCCTTCCTTTCAAATGGAACGTGGCCGAATGTGTTTTGTGCTGAGTTTCTTTCCCCCCTTTTTCCTCTCTGAGGTTGACCACGCAGCTGCAATCAAGGAGTACAGCAGGTCTTCAGCAGACCAGGAAGAGCCTTTGCCACACGAGCTGCGGCCTTTGGAAGTGTTGAGTATGACCATGGACTACTTAGTCACTCAGATCATGGACAAGGGAGAAGGGAACTTCCGGGAGTGGTACGATTTCGTATGGAATAGGACTCGTGGGATAAGGAAGGTAACTACTTTGGCTTGGGGCTCTTGGGTTGGGCAAGCAGGATATTAGAAAGTTGTGGCTGCTGGCCCGTAGCTACAGTGGGGGCTATTGGGGGCTTCGCCCCTACCTTAAAGGGCCAGCCCCACAAGATTTTTTGACAAGAAGGTTTTTAAAGAAGAATTGGCGAGAGGGGCACGCACCATTCCCCACTTCTCAAAAGCATTTTCAGGGATACTTTAAATGCTTCTGTTGGACACAACTTGTGTCCCTGGCTGTGTTTGGCCAACCCAATTTGAGAAACACACGAAAACAGTCCTGTCGAGGAGGAACACTAAAAAAAATATTATTAATTAATAAAGGAAGAGTACAGATATCAAGGTCTGGAACCCCTGAATACCCAACAGACTCTTCGAGTGTTACAATGGGTGACATGGAATTTTATACTCAAGATGACACACACAAATAAAACAAGATTATTGGTTCCATTAAACATCAGCACTCTGACCTAACAGGTCTCTGATTGGCGGAAAACCTTTCAGGCTGGGCTTTCCCAAGCAAGGTTTCTTTTTTTCTAGCTGAACAATAAACTCTTCTTCTTAAACCATGATGCTCTAAATTGTATCTATATAACTGATATGGCTACAGGGCGCTTATTGTTCTTCATTCTAGCTAGGCTAACTGATACATGCGCAGTTAATAGGCTTCCCGAGGCCGCAAGCCACAGCAAAACAGCATTTCATTTAATTTCATTTCATTCTCCCAGCATGCATTTTCAGCAGTAGCCATAAATGAACCAAAGTTAACATCTGAATACATTCATGATTGATTTCTGTCCATGTAGTTAAAATCAGAAATGGCACTTAACATATCTATCATGGAAGTGTTAAGTGTTCCTTCTGAGTGTAACCTGGTTAGTCAGTGGCAGAGTGCAAAATGCTTAACAGGGTTTCATAAACTGTGCGTACAACATTTTTTAGAAGAAGCGGGGGCTGGCGCATGCCCTTCTCCCTCCCCTCCTGCAAGATTTAAAGGGCCCTCCAGCTGATCGGCAGGGCACGTGCTCCCCGTCGATCAGCCGAAGAGCCCTTTAAACCTTGCGGGAGAGGAGGGAGAGGGGTTGCCGCCAGTGGTCAGGCTTGGGGGCAGATTGGAGCTGACATAAAAATACTGGCAGCCCCACCGGTAAACATTTTGCCCCACAAGCCTGGGCGGCTGTTTGGATATATCTAGCACCGGAGTGTGGAAGATGGCAGGGTGCCATTTCATATTTCAAGGGGCAGGAGTGAACATTCAGGATTAAATATGCAGTCTTAATTAAAGGTGCTGTTTTGAGTGCACTAGCAACCGGGTTTAAGATTGGAATGCCTTGATCTAGAATCACAGAATCACAGAATGCTTCAGTTGGCGCTGTGAAAAATGGACAAGCGGAAGGAGACACAGTCTTAAGCTTTTTACATTTGTCTCTGCCAGGATATAACCCAGCAGCATCTCTGCAGTCCCCTGACGGTTTCCTTGATCGAGAAATGCACTCGCTTCCACATCCACTGTTCCCACCACCTGTGCGAGGAGCCCATGTCCTCTTTCGACGCGAAGATCAACAATGAGAACATGACCAAGTGCCTCCAGAGCCTGAAGGAGATGTATGAGGACCTGGCCAACAAGCAGGTGTACTGCAAGAACGAAGCAGAGTTCAGGGGCTACAGTGTCCTCCTGAACCTCAACAAGGGAGATATCCTCCGGTAAATCTTGATACCGTCACAGTATTAATTTGGCCTTTTTCATTGGCAGTGTTTTATCATTTGACACGACACAAATTCACTCAGTCAGAGAGGATGTTGATTCTGTCTAATCTCCTGCCCGGGCCAGAGTCATTCGCCCATTCACGAATGCCCTGACCCGGATGGCCCAGGCTAGCCGAATCCCGTCAGATTTTGGAAGCTAAGCAAGGACGGCCCCGGTTAGTACTTGGATGGGAGAACGCAAAAGGGCTCCCAGGGTTGCTACGCAGAGGCAGGCAACGGCAAACCACCTCTGTTCCTCTCTCGCCTTGAAAACGCCACTAGGGGTCGCCATAAATCAGCTGCGACTTGATGGTCCTTTCCACCAAAGTCGTGTTAGGGATAACTCGTGGACTCGCCTTTATCAAAGTCAACCGTTTAGCTGCTTTTCCTTTTCCTTTAGTGTCAAGAGTACTCCTGTGAATAGATGGAGAAAGAGAAGGGCATTCTGAATGTCTTCACTGATCCCAGAAGTGGTCATAGCTCACTTCTTGAAACAACCAGGGACCTGACGTGTTCAGTAAAGACATGCTCCTCTCCCGAGCAGAAAAAACCCTGAATGTCCTTTTTAATAAATTAGTAATGTAAACTTTAGAGTACTGATTGAATCACAGAATCCCAGAGTTGGAAGGAGCCCTACAGGCCATCTAGTCCAACCCCCTGCTCAATGCAGGATCAGCCTAAAGCAGTGGTGGCGAACCTATGGCACGGGTGCCAGAGGTGGCACTCAGAGCCCTCTCTGTGGGCATGCGTGCCATCGCCCCAGCCAGGCCCAGACCTTCATTAAAGTGTCAAATTCTCTGCCAAATAATTTTAAGTAAATGAGAGCATTTTTTAATTTATTTTTATTTAACTTTCGATTTTCTATACCGCCCTAACCCCTTGGTAGGGGGTCTCTGGGCGGTTTACAGAGTGGGGTGCTAAGCACACATTTGTTCCCTAACTTGGGGCACATTGTATATTTGGGGATGGGGCTGCATACCGGCACCCTGGTGGAGGCGGTCCTGGCTCGGCTCTCTTCCTGGTGGCTCGTTCGGCTGGTTGTTCCTCCTCTGGCGCTCAGGCGGGCCGGCGCACGATTGGGATTGCTTTCCTTACTTTGTTTGGATCATCTTATGTTAATGTATGAGTTGTTTTTTCTAAAATAAAACCTCAGTATTTAGGTTAAATTGCCGTGTTGGCACTTTGCAATAAATAAGTGGGTTTTGGGTTGCAGTTTGGTCACTCGGTCTCTAAAAGGTTCACCATCACTGGCCTAGAGCATCCCTGACAAGTGTTTGTCCAGCCACTGCTTAAAGACAGCCAATGAGAGGGAGCTCACCACCTCCCTAGGTAGTTGATTCCACTGTTGCACAACTCTTACTGTAAAAAAGTTTTCCCTAATATCCAGCCGGTACCTTCCCGCCCTTAATTTAAAATCATTCTTGCGAGTCCTCTCCTCTGCTGCCAACAGGAACAGCTCCCTGCCCTCATCGAAGTGACAGCCCTTCAAATCCTTAAAGAGAGCAGTCGTGTTTTATGTTTGGCTTTATTCAAGTATGTAAAATGTTGAATATATGACTACTTCAACGCCATTGAGCCATTTTTAAAATTTAACTGTATGATTGTATTAAGACATTTTGTTCCAGTTTTTAGGCCACAGGCCACATAGGTAGCATCCGTCATTAGCCTTCAAGTAAGTAAATGCTTT
>NW_015169973.1:30836-31039 GCF_001447785.1 Gekko japonicus | reverse complement strand
TTCCCCCCCGAAATGACCTCTGCCCTTGCTGCTTTCCCAGATCTTTAAGCAGATGCAGAAATGTGATAACAGTTTTCTCACATCTTGGCAGGATAACACAGTACTATACAAGATTCATGAGCCCATCTCCAGATGACTTCCATTGTCTTTAAAAACAGGGATTTGCTGGGGGGGGGGATTGATTGGACTGGGAGTTAACTGGG
>NW_015169973.1:23634-30821 GCF_001447785.1 Gekko japonicus | reverse complement strand
TCTTTCCCTTCTGCACCCGTTCCTGTAGAGAAATTGCATACATCTTGAGCAGCAGCTATTACTCAATAGGGAAAAAGACAGGTTGCCTGTCTTTTCCCTCCCCTGCTGAGGCTATTTAGCAGCTTGGGGAGGGGGGATTCCATTTGGGAAATGGTGTTGGGGGGAAAAGATTAACCTTTTCCACCCTGGCACCATGGCCCCAACATAAATTCTCTGTCCCCGTGGCTGCATTTCAGGACCAAACATGGCTGCTGTTCTGACCATGAGTCTCTGGCATCTTGTTGCTTTCGTGATACATCTTTTAATGAGTTGGGCCCTTGCTTTCCCCACTGCTGTGGTGGAATGTCATTTTTAAAGCCTAATTCAACTTGGGACTGTGGTGCGGGGGGGGGGGGGGAGAGAAATCCAAAGCAGAACAAGGCTCCTGCAAGCTTCAAAAATAACATATCCTTGCAGCTGCTGTGCAGCTAAGTGGAAAACTTGTTAAGAAATGTCACATAGTTTGTTCCAAAGAGCCCATCTTAAGTGAACATAAGAACATAAGAGACGCCAATGTTGGATCAGGCCAAAGGCCCATCCAGTCCAACACTCTGTATCACACAGTGGCCAGAAATACCAGGTGCCATCAGGAGGTCCAGCAGTGGGGCCAGGACATTAGAAGCCCACCCACTGTTGACCCCCCCCCCCAAGCACCAAGATGACAGAGCATCACTTGCCCCAGAGTCCCTATCTATACCTTGTGGCTAATAGCCACTGATGGACCTCTGCTCCATATGCTTATCTAATTCCCTTTTGAAGCCGTCCATGCTTGTAGCCGCCACCACCTCCTGTGGCAGTGAATTCCAAGTGTTAATCACTCTTTGGGTGAAGAAGTACTTCCTTTTATCCATTCTAACCCGACCGCTCAGCAGTTTCATGGAGTGGAATGAACACATGTATCCTGATGTAGGCTACCATTTAGCAAAGAGGGCATCGGAGAGAGAAACACAGGAGGGGGTATACCAGACAGGGTATGAGACAATCACAAATGGAACATCACATAATAATGTATGGCACAGAAGACACATTCTCACAAATTGGAAGCTGGTGGCGGGGAGGCGCTGTTACTTCTGACTCACTTGGGGCTGCTTTTGCCACGGAGAGCACCATTCCAAGTCCTTTCCTGAGAAGGAAGGTATCTCACTGTCCAGCTTGGCTTTCCAGGTGGGACTGGAATGAGTGCTGCAGGCGCCTGCTTTCCCATAGGTGTTTGCAAGACGTTGTTTTAAAATTGGTACACAGCAGTAGCCCCTCTGCTTCCTCTGATTTGGCTGCCTTCCCTCCTCCATTCACCCCCCCACAAGCACACCAAAAAAGACCTTTTTAAAATTTTAAAAAGAATATTTAAGTGAACTAAAACTCCAGGAGCTACAAGGTAAACCAGTTTCACCTTGACCCTGCTGGCATCTGTCCAGACATTAGTGGGGTGTGTAACAACTTCATGCTATTCCAGCTACTGAAATCTGAAGATTGAGTCTATTATAAGAGTGGTAGCACATTGATTAAATGAAGAAGAAGAAGAGATTGGATTTATACCCCGTCCTTCACTACTCAAAGGTGTTTCAGAGCGGCTTACAAACTCCTTTCCCTTCCCCTCCCCACAACAGACACCCTGTGAGGGAGGTGGGGCTGAGAGAGCTCTGACAGAAACTGCTCTTTTTCAAGAACAGCTCTTATCAGAACTACGGCTTGCCCAAGGCCATCCAGCCACGTGCAAGTGGAGGAGTGGGGAATCAAATTCGGTTCTCCCAGATTAGAGTCCGCGCACTTTAACCACTACACCAAACTGAGTATCAGAATATTGAGTGAGATGGTTTGCAGAGAAGTGACTGAGACATTTACAGAGTCAACCGTTAACCCTAAGAGCAGTCCTTTTTCTGAAGAAGAAACGCCAAACGAAGATTAAATCTGGAGACTTCGTCTTGGATCAATTCCTGGACCTGGGACTAGCATTTTTTTGGACTGGGAAAAAAAATGTTTGAAGTTGTTACACAGTGGGATGTGGATGTGTCTCAAATGTATGGAAGTATGCACTTCTAATGCTAAATAGTTTTGTATAGAATTTCATATTTCTGTAATTATATAGTGATGATTCCTGGATGGTATATTGAGACGTAATATGACAAGTGTGATCCTGTAATGGCAAACTGAAAAATACACTTATGATAAGTCTTTGAGAAAATAATACAGAATACTGAGTTTTACAAATTTTTATAGGATTTAGCATTGGTTTGTCACAGTTCCTTGCTTGTCACACACTGGTTAAACTGGGACCCCTCTTGTGATAGCCAGATATTGGTGGGGGGCATGCCTGGGTCCCTCCCCCCGGTTGACTGGCAAACTTTCAACCTAGCTTTACAGAGTTATTATTTGAAATTCCAAATTCATGAAGGATGGTCAGTTATTTTGAAAAATATGTTTGTACGGTTTATTGGAAAATGCATGCAATCCAGAACTCCAGCATGGTGTCAGCTATGCTGCCATGGGGGTTGGGGAGTTCATTCTGTGTCTTGTTAATTGCTATTGTCTGCAAAGCCACAATGTTTCAGGGTCCAAGCCTTGTTGGCGCTAGTGCTCCCTCCGATACTCCCCCCCTCAAAGCCAGGCCAGCCAAGGTCCCAGAGGTCATGCAAAATCAACTTCAGATGCTGTAGGCGTGTGTGCAATTCAGTGGCTCTTCATTGCAGGCCAATATGGTGTCTTCTTTACGGTGTGTGGCTTTTCCAGCCTTCCTGGAAGCATCAGCATAAACCCAGTGACCACAGCTGGTGCATGAAATACCAATTGCTCCTGTCCTTTGCAGGGCTGTAGCTGTGGTAAGAGAAGGGCAGAAGTTACGGGGTGTGGGGAACAGGGCCGTGGAAGAAAAATGATCTGTGCTTTGATTACCTGTAAGGCAAGCCCTGACCTTCTCAGATCTGGGGAGTTAAACAGGGTGAGCCATGGTTACAACTTGGATGGGAGGAGCCCATCAAGGAAGTCTAGGTTTGCCATGCAGAGGCAGGCCATGGCAAAGCACCTCTGAATGTCTCTTGCCTTGAAAACCCTACGGGGTCGTCGTAAGTCGGCTGTGACCCGATGGCACTTTCCACCACCAAGGTGAACTGGCCATGTTGTCAATCATCAGAGATCATTAGATACTCCCTGTCTTCGATCTAGAATTATCGTGACATATTAAAGAATTGGTAAATGATAGGGAAGATGGAGAAAATGGAGAAGACTCTTGAGAGTCCCCTGGACTGCAAGAAGATCAAATCAGTCAATCCTAAAAGAAATCAACCCTGACTGTTCCCTGGAAGGCCAGATAATGAAACTGAAGCTCAAATACTTTGGCCACCAAATGAGAAGGGAGCACTCACTGGAGAAGACCCTGATGCTGGGAAAGATTGAAGGTCAAAGAAGACGGGGACGGCAAAGGATGAGATGGTTAGACAGTGTCATAGATGCAACAAACATAAAATTGAGCAAACTTCAAAGGACGTCGGAAAACAGGAGGGCCTGGCGAGATCTTGTCCATGGGGTCGCGAAGAGTCGGACTCGACTGTGCGACTGAACAACAACAAAATGATAGGGACAGTAGACTCTGATACTGTATGCTGTCTCTGTAAATATGCTCCTTCCTCTGTGATTCCCGCACTGTTTGTGTCATGTTTATGCTTTGTTTCATCATTGTTTCAGCTCTGTATCTGTGTGTTTTCAAATGTCTGCAATCCAAACCCTATATCTTTGTTGATTGGGCATCCTAGCCTGTTGATCATATTTACATACATTGTGTAATCTGCCTTGAGTCTCAGACCATTTCCGCAGTAGTGGAATTCCTCGCATTGACGTTTTTAAATCTACGCATTATGTGAAATACGACGCAGTAGATGTTTCCTTCCCAGGCACAAACTCGAAGTTTTCTCCTTCTTTCCCCGTGTTTTTGGAACTCGCTAGAACTGGGGGTTCTGAAAATGCAGGGAAAGAAGTAAAAACTTTGAGTTTGCGCCTGGGGAGGAAAAATCTACTGCAGAAAATTTCACGTAATGCACAGATTTAAAAACATCAATGCGGGGGATTTCACTACTGCGGAAATGGTCTCAGTGAGACAGGCAGACTATACATAACATAGATAAGAATTCTAAAGTTCTGGATTATTGGGCGGGGGGAATGGAAGGAACCAACTACATGACGTAGGCCTGGTTCCTGTATAGATTTCTATGGATGTATCAGTGGGGTGGGGTGATTTTCACCAATCTCCCTCCATGAGATTAAATGGGCCTTAGAAAGCATTACTAACAACAAAGCTAGTGGAGGTGATGGTATTCCAGCTGAGCTATTCAAAGTCTTAAAAGATGATGCTGTTAAAGTGCTGCACTCAATTTGCCAGCAAATTTGGAAAACGCAACAGTGGCCATAGGATTGGAAAAGGTCAGTATACATTCCAATCCCAAAGAAGGGCAATGCCAAGGAATGTTCAAACTATCGCACAATTGCACTCATATCACACGCTAGGACGGCGGAAGACAGGAAGGCCTGGCGGGATCTGGTCCATGGGGTCGCGAAGAGTCGGACTTGACTGTGCGACTGAACAACAACAATCAGTGGGGTGGGGTGATTTTCACCAATCCCCCTCCATGAGAGACCTCTGATTCCCCCTAAGCTATTTATGGGTGTCCCCCATCCCCCAGGAGCAACATATTTGGGGGGGGGGCAATTTGGCTTTTCATGGGAGGAGTGAATCAGTAAAAATTGCTCCCTCCCCCGGGGCCTCCAGAACTCCATTCAGGATCCACCCGATTGTCTATAATAGCATGAGGCTTTCACTAGAATGTGCTTTGCTCTGGTTCATTCGGAACAAAACATGCACAAAGAATAACGTCTCCCTTTCAAGTCCGTCGCCCTTTACCTCCCCTCCCTGCGTTCCACAGAAGCGCATTGTTGGTGACGAGCCCAAATCGTTCTGGAAAGTGCTTCTCTCCCACCCAAACAGGTCTGACAGAAACCAGCAGTGTCAGAAGTGAAAGAATATGCACAAACACAGAGAGAGAGACAGAGCAAAATGCGCGCTCCCATGGAAAGATGCCAGAGCGCCTGCCACGCTGCCAGGAGCGCAGCAAACAGCTACTAAGAGCGTGATGCGTTAAACTGGCAGCACTCCCTTACCACAAAGATGTTTCTTTTGCCATCCAAGGAAAGCTGCCACTCAGCACTCCAGGATAAAATTCTTTCCCACTGCACAACTCTCATCCTTGCCTTGAGGTGAAAAGGAAGCATGCAGAGCAGATAGGATCTGATGCAGGGGCTCCAAAACTTAAGGCATTGACATGCAGCTCAAGTCTCTGCTACTGTTGTATACTGAGTCGACCGCGTGCAAGAGCAGGTCCGCACACGGTCAGGCGAAGAGTCCGAGCTTCACTCATGGACAATAGAAGGTCGGATCCGAGTCCATGCCAATCGGGTGGCTTGGATCCTAGAGTTAACCTATTGTGTACTAGCACTCTAAATAGACCTATGACAGGTGTTGGGGTGTGTGTTGGGGGTGGTTTACCTTGGGGGTATAAGCCGGCCTGCGAGTCGGCTACTTTGTCTTGTTCCGAAGTAAACTATGGGCCGATCACTACACTATGCCTCGAACCCACTATATTATAGCTACTTTGCTTGGGAGTCATCTCCAATTGGGTGCCATAGGTTTGCTCTCAGGGGTGCGCATAGGACTACATTCTTGTTTGTCCTTGCTCGGGGAGCCTGCCGACCGTCCCACTTGGTGCACTGCTGATACCACGTGTCAGCCTTTTCGTCTGACTAGCAAAATGATCGGCCCCATGCCAGTCAGCACTGAGGTTTGTAAATGCCAGGGAGTGCGGGGGTGCGTGTGTGTCCATCTATGTAATTTGCTGGAAGAAAAAATATTTCCCCTGTGGGATGCCTCAAAGTGTACCACCCGGTAGTCATAGCCAGAGAGCAGGGTTGTTGTCTTTGTTGGGTCACAACAGTGTCCCCAAATTTTTGTTTATTTAGTCTTACTTTATAGACCACCTTTCTTACTGAGAATCAAGGCAGACCATGTGGCACAAAACCACGCGACCAAATAATGGGGGGGGAGGGTCTAATAAGCAATGCAATAGGACGGGGATTGCAAACATTAGAAACTGTGCAAAGTGTCAGACATGATATGTCAAGGCATACAGAAAATGCAGTTGCAAATACAGAAAACAATGCAACAAGGGCAGGATAATACGTACAACCTGTAGAGACTATACAGCCGGCACAGTAGGCTTAGAGTCCAGTCCTGTTCTCTTGACAAAAGCACCTCCTGAGTCATATTACTTTCCCCCGTAGGAGTGAGTGGCAATCATTTGGTGTAGTGGTTCTTCCAGTTTGGTGTAGTGGTTAAGTGTGCGGACTCTAATCTGGGAGAGCTGGGTTTGATTCCCCACTCCTCCACTTGCACCTGCTGATGTGACCTTGGGTCAGTCACAAGCTCTGGCACAGCTGTCCTTGAAAAAGAGCAGTTTCTGTCAGAGTTCTCTCAGCCCCACCCACCACACAGAGTGTCTGTTGTGGGGAGGGGAAGGGAAAGGAGTTTGTAAGCCGCTCTGAGACTCCAAGTGAAGGGCGGGGTATAAATCCAATCTCTTCCTCTTCTTCTTCTTGTGTGGACAAGAGAAAGTAAAAGGGCACACTGAGATGGGGGTGAGCGACTAAACCTGTTCCATGCAGCTGATGCCCACAGTGATTAAGATTCAATATTCAAGCCTGCTCCCTTTTACATCACCTGCTTTCTGGAGAGCTGGCACAGAAAGGGAGAGGGAAATCCCAAAACCAGCTCCACCGACAACGGTAAAATTGCAGATCTCACTGGATGTAATTGCCTTTTTGTTGTGGAAGAAGCTACATATACTGGGGGGTGGGGGGAACCATGTTCAGTGTTCATGTGGAAAGGAGCACAGATTGACAAATATACTAAAAGGAGAAATGGAAGAAGAATTTATGGGACCGTGCATGGTTATAATAGTTGTGAAACTTTTATGAGAAGATTTGCATGCAGAATGTCAAATTGTTTTTTTAATACATTTAACTCTGTATTCTTCCTTTTCCCTTCTTTTCCCTTTACCCTCTTCTATATATAAACTAATAAAACGTTGGAAGGAAGGAAGGAAGGAAGG